>NC_134098.1:96691077-96832077 GCF_000715075.1 Nicotiana tabacum | reverse complement strand
CCATGGATGCAAGTGTATATCCGTGGAAACCTCAAAGCTCAACGGATTCGTCCAAGGTTCTTGCCTTACTCTGGACATATCTTGATCATCTGCTGGAATGTTAAGATCTAAAGGATCTGATATATGCAATATTGTTGATTTTTCATTAATTTGTTCTAAAGGATTCTGAAAATGGAATTTAGCAGAAAAGATAGTTGAATCTTGGGAGTTGGAAGTGATCCAATGGCACCTTTTGTGGCCACCTAAAGCTTGCCCTGTTGAGAAAACTCTATGGCATATTGAACATTCATGAACTTTTGATTTTCTCCTAGAAGCTCCTACTAATGAGGGGCCTTGTTCTAATTGGTAAGATGATGATTTTGAACCTTTAAAGTAATCTTCATTTGTGATCACATAATCATGATTAACTAAGCTACTATCATCTAATTGATCTTGTTTAGCTGCATAACATCCTTTAACCTTCTTATGACTCGCCCTATGTCCACCTAATGCTTGGTGGGAATTGAATACTTTTTTGCATGCTTTACATTCAAACAATCCTTTGGAAGCCCCTTTAGCCTTGTCCAATGGTAATATAAAGAAGTTACTTTTTTCGAGATATTCGTCTCGATTCACGAGAGGAGTACTACTAAGGTAGGTCATTGGATTCCGCCTCTCCTCCTCCTTACTAGCCGAGGCACATGATTCCTCTTGCTCGATGGTTAATGGGTTCACCCTTGGCTAAATCTATAAGACATTTCGCAAGGAGAAGATCTTCTTGCTCACTTGATATATTATAAGTTGAAGTAAAACTTCCAACTTTAGTCCTCAAGGATCTTTTCCTTTTAGACCAACCATAACCTTTTCTTCCACCAATATATTCCTCACCATCTGAACCACCCGGTGATGATATCAAGGACTCAGCATCATCTGAGCTACATTTTCCATGTTCAAGAAAAGATTTCCATGACAAGAATTCTTGCCCACAATTCTCACATACCCTAGTGCTCTTTAGCCTATTAGGGTTTGCTCTCAATTGATACATCCTCTTGTTATCACTTCTTAGATGTTTGTGTTCCCAATCACTAGCTTCATCATCATCCACAAATGCACTCTCATCTCCAATCCCGTGAGCTCTCATGTGCCCACCTAGAGCTCTCCCACACATAAAACCCTTCTTACAAACTCTACAATAATGCTTGAAATTAGGCTTCTGTTCCTGATCAACACAAGCCATGACTAAACAAAAGATTAAAAAAAGTAAAAAGATTTACACTAGTACATAGTCAACTATGTGTGAGCGTAAGACAATAAAGAAGAAAGTGTGAGTGAGTTAGGAGGATGAATCAAGAAAGAAGAAATAGTAATGGGGTGTGGCATGGGTTAAGGGGGTGTGCGATAGGGGATGCTGTTGTTGCTGTTGTTGTTGTTCTTGTAGCTGTAGAAGTTGTTGTGGGCTTGTATGGTTAAAAGAAAGTTAATCCTAGTTTTTAGTTAGAGCCAATGGTTTGTTTTGTGAGGAGAGGAAAATATATAGGAGTTCGAGTGAGAATAAGGGAGTGAAGGTGACAAGTGGAATGAAGGGAGAAATTAGCCCAAATTAAATCTAACGGCAGAGGCTGGTGTATGTTAAACACAGTGAAGCTAAGGGAGCTAATTAACTGCTAAAGTAATTCACATCCCTTCATTTTCAAGCCAAGAAATTAAACTACTACTACCACTAAAGTCCTCATGCTTTCTCCTGTTATATCGCTTGGTTCTATCTGTTTTTTAATTTCCACACAAAATATTGTCTTTGAGACTTCATTGTTTTGGTTTTTTATTTTTAGAATTTAACCTATATGTATTGACATAAAAAAATATTTGTACAATCATGTCACTTATAAGGTAATTATAAGTAAAATTTCTATGATTAGCATTAATTAATATATTATAAAAAAGGTAACTAACATGTTATAATATGGTATAGCGAATTTTTTTTATTAGTGTATATCATAAATCTTCATTTTTAATGTTCTTAGCTTGTATAAGAAGAAACAATCCGATTGAATTGTCAAAGATCAAACTCAGGAGCAACTTTCAAGTTGATGTGGATCTTTATCATAGAATTTTCAAAGAGCAAAATTTATATGCTTAGAATAATTTAATTAAATTTAGTAGCCTCAAGATGTTTTTGCTATACAATGAACATACGGGAAGGAGGGTTCAATTCTTTCGTGATCTTTTTGCAAAGTATTACACCTTAATCAAGGCACGACCACTAGGTATTTCGCAAAACGGAAATTTTGAATCATCAAATCTCATCCACCATTTCTATTTGCACCTTAATTATTCTAAATCAACATTGGTAGAAATATTTTTGGGCAAAATGATGTTGTTTTCTGATGAAGAGAAGAGAAGAGAAAAGAGGAAAAAGATAGAAGAAAAAAAGAGATGATTCTCTAATAAATTTTCATAACTTTAGGTATTGTTTGTGGGCGGATATTGTGAATACTCGAGAGTCGTGGGCAGATATTGATGCATTCTTCGCATAGAAATGACATTAGGTAGCCACTCTAAATGGCTGCTATTTAGGAATTAGCCAATGTGTAATGAATTTCAATTTTTACGTTCAATTTTTCAGGATACAAATGTACTGAATTGTCCTGAATTTATGATTTTTAGTTCTAAATTTCAAGACAAAATAAGTACTGGCTAATCTCTAAATAGCAGACCTAAGAATGGTTGTTCGTGTACTTCCCCCTTTCTTTTTCCATTGCTTGTGAGGATCATAAAGTAAGAAGACAGCAAAAAAAAAAAAAAAAAATAGGACTTTTGAATAATAATATTTGAAAGATAAATTTTATTAAACTCCTAAAAGGAGAACATTTCAAAGTCATATTTGTGACATTGATTTTACTCATTATTTTTGTGTTTGTGTTGAAGAATACAATCAAAAATTGACATTGGAATTGTAGGCTTGTCCAGGTTTCCAGCCAACAGGAATGACATTGGGAGCAGTAAGTTTCTTATTGAACTCAATTGCGAGCCTAAGAGAAGATGGAGCAGGCTGTGTTGAAGGGTTAATATTAGTACTCCATGTTGCCCCAAATACATGATTCATAGTTATCCACTGCGTAGATCTTGCTGGCACAAGCTCCACTAAATTAAGATCACCATCTCCACTTTCAAACTCTACATTTACTGATAAGAAATTAGCATTAGATCCCGGATCCACCTTGAATGCTACATTTGTGTTCTTGTATACGCACGGTACCCTACAATAACAAGTACAACTGATTATAAGAAATATTCTTTGTGCGGTCAGTATATATAACTTTATTCAAAAAAGTATGTACCTTTGGTAAGAGATTGAGATATTTCCCATATTACGTAACGCGTCAGCTTGTCCAGGCTTGGCCGTAGCTCCCATGGCAGTTCCACTTAGATCAAAATGAATAGCACCTGAACACCCAGGGCATTCATCTGTAATGGTTACAGTCACTGGGTTTCCTGAGCAAGGGCCAAGATTACATTTCACCTATAATTGAACAAGATGTACAAGTCATGAGTATATAACATTGACGAGGCAAATTAACGAAGTCTTAGACATTAGAGCAATTTATCGAAGGATTTCACTCATATATACTGATAGTACAAATTAATTTTTACACTATTAGTTAGTGCATTTTAATATGTTATAACATGTTACTGGAAGTGACGAAAAACTAAATTATGGGCAAGAATTAATATGGACCTGGTAGCAAGCTCCGCAGCCTAAGCCTTTCCTGTAGAGAGGAGGATTTCCAGCAGATACAAAGGAATTATAAGGGGTTTGTGATACAGCATTTGTATATCCACAAGCTCCTCCACCTTGTATGACAAAAATGAAAATTAATTGTATGGTCCAATTAATAACAAATCTCATAAAAACAATTAAAAAGATCAACTTTAATTACCCTGACTGTGTGTCGAAATCAACCTCTAATATATATAAATTAAATTACCGAAAACAAATGTTGTATGCATTAATAAAAAAGTTTTATTCAGAGTATAACATCATTAATTACCACTTCCTGTTTTAACATGTGCACAAGTGCAGTGTTTAAACAAACATAGAGCTATAAAAGTGAAAATGAGAGGGAGATTAAAAGCCATAATATGCTTGGTTTACTAGATAGAACAAGAGTTTATTGTCCTTAATCTTTTTTTATAATTGCTTGGAGAAACTCTATGGTATGGGTGCTCTTTTTATAGTGGAGAAAACATAATGCTTACCAAATATTAAGGAATATTTGATATCTAAAAGATATTAATGATCCTCCATGTTATACTGTAGTTTTACTTACCATAATGGCAATATATTAAAACTAATTACCAAAGAAGTATATATAAGTCTTGATAGATATATAGTAAGTTAGAGCTGACCATTGACTAAATTATCTTACACAAAGAAGATCTTGCTAATTTACCAAAATCATCCCTAGGTTCATTAAGAGATGATAACTACTTACTATTTCACATGAAATTATCTCGTTGATCACTTGCCAATATTCTTTGATATATTTTTGTCTAATCTATTAAAAGATCTTGAGAATTATTTTCTGACTGCTATGATCTTGAGATACTCTTCAAATCCTTATATTCTATAAATTCAGCTAGCCAATAAAAATATAAAACATGCTATTTACTTGATAATGAAATTTAAAAGTAGACGCATGCACATATATATACGTACGAAACTTTCATAACTAACTTATGTTCAGACAACTTTTTTGTGGATAGTCCAATAGTGGTAAAGTACGGGTACAAATGATAGATTATGCACAAAATTTATTACTGCTTCGTCTCAAATTATATGTCGTATTTCTCTTTTACACGTTTTAAAAAAAAAATTAATTAGGCAGAGGGTTGAACTATTTGAACGATTACATATAGATGTTCGTAACATGCAGTGGAAGACAATAACAATCTTAGGCCGATCTTTTCGTATTTAAAATTTATTTACATGTCAAAGATCGAATCTAAGACGTACCTGGTGAAAAGAGTCTCGTTTTAAAATTTATTCGATAGTGCGAAGACTCTATGTGTATCCATACCGAGACCGATCCTTGCTATCAACTCTTTGATCAAGGAAACCCGTGAACAACTTAGAAGTTGATGCCCTAACCTCGGCCTGAACTGGGACAACCAGCTGCACTTGTATAACCTATGGGACCTGCTCAACATGGAATCACTGCTCTGGGGTACGGGCCGCTGGAGTTTGAGCTCCTACCCTAGCCTGAGATGTTGCCGTTGCAAGTGGAATCAACCCCGCCTGAGCTAGATTACCAAATATGCTCAAGAATTGGGCGAGCGTCTCTTGAAGTGCAGGGGTAGAAACAAGCGCCACAAGTGCCTACCTCCCAACTGAAGCTACCGGTGGCTCCTCTGTCGTAGCTCGTGCAGCTGCTCTGGCTACACTACATGCCCCTCCTTGTCCTCTCCCGGACCCTGACCGCGGCCCCAGCCCCGGCCTCTCGCGGCTCTATCAGGGGGCACAATATCTGATCGTCGGATCCAGCGGTGGATGTCCTCACCATCTATGAGAGAATAGAAAGACATAGATTTAGAAATCTAAAGTCAAGAAATTCGCATGATAAGGGATCAAATAAGTGAAGTTTCCTAACAGTTCCATAGCCTCTCGAAGATAAATATAAAAGTTTCTGTACCGATCCGTGAGATTCTACTATTCCTGGTTTTGACACGTAAAACCTATGTACCTAGGGCTTTGATACCAACTTGTCACTGACCAAATTTTCCTCTGTAGGATGTCATGGTGGAACCTAGTCTCTAAAAGTAGGTAAGCCTAACATTCAGGCAGAATTTAACTGAGAAAATGATAAAAACTTTCAAATAACTCAACAACTAACATAAAAGAACTCTGCAACTCAATAGAATAAAACTCCCAACATCCGGTGGTACGAAGTCCCAAGCTCTACAACAGTATACTAAATATCCCCATACAACATTATCTATAAAAAGGGAAAATGAAATAGAACTAGGTAGAGGGTGACTCCGAGGCCCGGAGACGCCGGCAGGTATACCTTGAAGTCTCCATATCTAAACTCTACTCACCGGTGCCTAGGCTGGTAAGGCTACCTGGATCTGCATAAAAGGATGTGCAAAAGTGTAGAATGAGTAGACTACAATGGTAACTAATAAGTGCTAACCTTGGTAGAGTAGTGATGAGGTCAGGTCAACACCCTACTAGAATAAATAAGAAAATTGAACAGGTATATGATAGTGTGATAATGATAAACAACAAAAATAAAACAATGAAGAAAATATACCAAGAATAGATACACTGAATTAAGGCATCACGAAAGTAAACAATGAATAATATGACAAGGAAACAAAGCAACAAACACACAAGTGATATAATTGAATGGTATTAGCAAGCATCACTACCGAGGTACTGCCTCACAGTCTCATATCACAAAACAAATCATAATCATTCCTTATATCACTGCGGGAGCCTTGCATTTAGTTTTGAAAATCATTTTTTCGAAATAGCTTCCCGTGTTTTAGCCCACCTTATCACACCGCGTGGCTTCAAGTAGTTCCTCTACTACCAACAAGCATATCAAGACCACCTTATCTCACCATATGCATTTCGACCCCAATCCTTAATCCACCACATGCGTATCAATATCACAACATATAACTTTCTGGTGGACACCACTATATCCACCAGAATCTCGAGGACTCTTGGCCTTCCTGTCATGTCTCCTGGCCTTGCAAACCCTCCAATCTCCATGTGATTTCTACCACCTGCTGGTATGGAGTATCAGTCTCCAACTATCGAGCCATGCTGAATCTAATACCATAGTTGAGCCTCTTGATAAATCGACGGACTCGATCTCTAATTGTGTAAACCAAGGCAGGTGCATATCTGGACAACTCACTAAACTTCAGAACATACTCTGATACGATCATAGAACCCTGGCACAACTGCTCGCGCCATGTATCCCAAAGGCTCCGGGGAACAAAATCTCAATTAAATCTCAAAAAATTGAGCCCATGTGAGTGAAGCTGCCTCGGTTGGGCTAGCCTCCTCCCAATCCCACCAAGACTAGTACGCAAGTCCCGATAACTAGAAAGAAGTGAAAGAACCCCCGCTCGTCTTCACTATACCCATGTTATGGAGAATACAGTGGCACTTTTCCAGAAAGCCTTGTGCGTCCTCTGTAGCTAGGCCACTGAAAGAAGGAGGATGGTATTTTTGTACCACTCGAGCCTGAGCTACTCCTCCTTAGAAGTTGATGCCCTAACCTCGGCCTGAACTGGGACAACCAGCTGCACTTGTATAACTTATGGGACCTGCTCAACATGGAATCACTACTCTAGGGTACGGGCCGCTGGAGTTTGAGCTCCTACCCTAGCCTGAGATGTTGCCGTTGCAAGTGGAATCAACCCCGCTTGAGCTAGATTACCAAATATGCTCAAGAATTGGGCGAGCGTCTCTTGAAGTGTAGGGGTAGCAACAAGCGCCACAAGTGCCTACCTCCCAACTGAAGCTACCGGTGGCTCCTCTGTCGTAGCTCGTGCAGCTGCTCTAGCTACACTACATGCCCCTCCTTGTCCTCTCCCGGACCCTGACCGCGGCCCCAGCCCCGGCCTCTCGCGGCTCTATCAGGGGGCACAATATCTGATCGTCGGATCCAGCGGTGGATGTCCTCCCTATCTATGAGAGAATAGAAAGACATAGATTTAGAAATCTAATGTCAAGAAATTCGCATGATAAGGGATCAAATAAGTGAAGTTTCCTAACAGTTCCATAGCCTCTCGAAGATAAACACAAAAGTTTCTGTACCGATCCGTGAGATTCTACTATTCCTGCTTTTGACACGTAAAACCTATGTACCTAGGGCTTTGATACCAACTTGTCACTGACCAAATTTTCCTCTTTAGGATGTCGTGATGGAACCTGGTCACTAAGAGTAGGTAAGCTTAATATTCAGGCAGAATTTAACTGAGAAAATGATAAAAACTTTCAAATAACTCAACAACTAACATAAAAGAACTCTTCAACTCAACAGAATAAAACTCCCAACATCCGGTGATACCAAGTCCCAAGCTCTACAACAGTATACTAAATATCCCCATACAACATTATCTATAAAAAGGGAAAATGAAATAGAACTAGGTAGAGGGTGACTCCGAGGCCCGCAGACGCCGGCAGGTATACCTTGAAGTCTCCATATCTAAACTCTACTCACCGGTGCCTAGGCTGGTAAGGCTACCTGGATCTGCATAAAAGGATGTGCAAAAGTGTAGAATGAGTAGACTACAACGGTACCTAATAAGTGCTAACCTCGGTACAGTAGTGATGAGGTCAGGTCAACACCCTAATAGAATAAATAAGAAAATTGAACAGGTATATGATAGTGTGATAATGATAAACAACAAAAATAAAACAATGAAGAAAATATACCAAGAATAGATACACTGAATTAAGGCATCACGAAAGAAAACAATGAATAATATGACAAGGAAACAAAGCAACAAACACACAAGTGATATAATTGAATGGTATTAGCAAGCATCACTACCGAGGTACTGCCTCACAGTCTCATATCACAAAACAAATCATAATCATTCCTTATATCACCGAGGGAGCCTTGCATTTAGTTTTGAAAATCATTTTTTTGAAATAGCTTCCCGAGTTTTAGCCCACCTTATCACACCGCGTGGCTTCAAGTAATTCCTCTACTACCAACAAGCATATCAAGACCACCTTATCTCACCATATGCATTTCGACCCCAATCCTTAATCCACCACATGCGTATTAATATCACAACATATAACTTTCTGGTGGACACCACTATATCCACCAGAATCTCGAGGACCCTTGGCCTCCCTGTCATGTCTCCTGGCCTTGCAAACCCTCCAATCTCCATGTGATTTCTACCACCTACTGGTATGGAGTATCAGTCTCCAACTATCGAGCCATGCTAAATCTAATACCACAGTTGAGCCTCTTGATAAATCGACGGACTCGATCTCTAATTGTGTAAACCAAGGCAGGTGCATATCTGGACAACTCACTAAACTTTAGAACATACTCTGATACGATCATAGAACCCTTGCACAACTGCTCAAACTGCTCGCGCCATGTATCCCAAAGGCTCCGGGGAACAAAATCTCAATTAAATCTCAAAAAATTGAGCCCATATGAGTGAAGCTGCCTCGGTTAGGCTAGCCTCCTCCCAATCCCACCAAGACTAGTACGCTAGTCCCGATAGCTAGAAAGAAGTGAAAGAAACCCGCTCGTCTTCACTATACCCATGTTATGGAGAATACAGTGGCACTTTTCCAGAAAGCCTTGTGCGTCCTCTGTAGCTAGGCCACTGAAAGAAGGAGGATGGTATTTTTTGTACCACTCGAGCCTGAGCTACTCCTCCTTAGAAGTTGATGCCCTAACCTCGGCCTGAACTGGGACAACCAGCTGCACTTGTATAACCTATGGGACCTGCTCAACATGGAATCACTGCTCTGGGGTACGGGCCGCTGGAGTTTGAGCTCCTACCCTAGCCTGAGATGTTGCCGTTGCTAGTGGAATCAACCCGCCTGAGCTAGATTACCAAATATTCTCAAGAATTGGGCGAGCGTCTCTTGAAGTGCAGGGGTAGCAACAAGCGCCACAAGTGCCTACCTCCCAACTGAAGCTACCGGTGGCTCCTCTATCGTAGCTCGTGCAGCTGCTCTGGCTACACTACATGCCCCTCCTTGTCCCCTCCCGGACCCTGACCGCGGCCCCAGCCCCGGCCTCTCGCGGCACTATCAGGGGGCACAATATCTGATCGTCGGATCCAGCGGTGGATGTCCTCACCATCTATGAGAGAATAGAAAGACATAGATTTAGAAATCTAAAGTCAAGAAATTCGCCTGATAAGGGATCAAATAAGTGAAGTTTCCTAACAGTTCCATAGCCTCTCGAAGATAAATACAAAAGTTTCTGTACCGATCCGTGAGATTCTACTATTCCTGCTTTTGACACGTAAAACCTATGTACCTAGGGCTTTGATACCAACTTGTCACTGACCAAATTTTCCTCTGTACGATGTCGTGATGGAACCTAGTCTCTAAGAGTAGGTAAGCCTAACATTCAGGCAGAATTTAACTGAGAAAATGATAAAAACTTTCAAATAACTCAACAACTAACCTAAAAGAACTCTGCAACTCAACAGAATAAAACTCCCAACATCCGGTGATACCAAGTCCCAAGCTCTACAGCAGTATACTAAATATCCCCATACAACATTATCTATAAAAAGGGAAAATGAAATCGAACTAGGTAGAGGGTGACTCCGAGGCCCGCAGACGCCGGCAGGTATACCTTGAAGTCTCCATATCTAAACTCTAATCACCGGTGCCTAGGCTGGTAAGGCTACCTGGATCTGCATAAAAAGATATGCAAAAGTGTAGAATGAGTAGACAAAAACGGTACCCAATAAGTGCTAACCTCGGTAGAGTAATGATGAGGTCAGGTCAACACCCTACTAGAATAAATAAGAAAATTGAACAGGTATATGATAGTGTGATAATGATAAACAACAAAAATGAAACAATGAAGAAAATATACCAAGAATAGATACACTGAATTAAGGCAATTAAGGCATCACGAAAGTAAACAATGAATAATATGACAAGGAAACAAAGCAACAAACACACAAGTGATATAATTGAATGGTATTAGCAAGCATCACTACCGAGGTACTGCCTCACAGTCTCATATCACAAAACAAATCATAATCATCCTTATATCACTGCGGGAGCCTTGCATTTAGTTTTGAAAATTATTTTTTCGAAATAGCTTCCCGTGTTTTAGCCCACCTTATCACTCCGCGTGGCTTCAAGTAGTTCCTCTACTACCAACAAGCATATCAAGACCACCTTATCTCACCATATGCATTTCGACCCCAATACTTAATCCACCACATGCGTATCAATATCACAACATATAACTTTCTGGTGGACACCACTATATCCACCAGAATCTCGAGGACTCTTGGCCTCCCTGTCATGTCTCCTGGCCTTGCAAACCCTCCAATCTCCATGTGATTTCTACCACCTGCTGGTATGGAGTATCAGTCTCCAACTATCGAGCCATGCTGAATCTAATACCATAGTTGAGCCTCTTGATAAATCGACGGACTCGATCTCTAATTGTGTAAACCAAGGCAGGTGCATATCTGGACACCTCACTAAACTTCAGAACATACTCTGATACGATCATAGAACCCTGGCACAACTGCTCAAACTGCTCGCGCCATGTATCCCAAAGGCTCCGGGGAACAAAATCTCAATTAAATCTCAAAAAATTGAGCCCATGTGAGTGAAGCTGCCTCGGTTGGGCTAGCCTCCTCCCAATCCCACCAAGACTAGTACGCAAGTCCCGATAACTAGAAAGAAGTGAAAGAACCCCCGCTCGTCTTCACTATACCCATGTTATGGAGAATACAGTGGCACTTTTCTAGAAAGCCTTGTGCGTCCTCTGTAGCTAGGCCACAGAAAGAAGGAGGATGGTATTTTTTGTACCACTCGAGCCTGAGCTACTCCTCAGAAGTTGATGCCCTAACCTCGGCCTGAACTGGGACAACCAGCTGCACTTGTATAACTTATGGGACCTGCTCAACATGGAATCACTACTCTGGGGTACGGGCCGCTGGAGTTTGAGCTCCTACCCTAGCCTGAGATGTTGCCGTTGCAAGTGGAATCAACCCCGCTTGAGCTAGATTACCAAATATGCTCAAGAATTGGGCGAGCGTCTCTTGAAGTGCAGGGGTAGCAACAAGCGCCACAAGTGCCTACCTCCCAACTGAAGCTACCGGTGGCTCCTCTGTCGTAGCTCGTGCAGCTGCTCTAGCTACACTACATGCCCCTCCTTGTTCTCTCCCGGACCCTGACCGCGGCCCCAGCCCCGGCCTCTCGCGGCTCTATCAGGGGGCACAATATCTGATCGTCGGATCCAGCGGTGGATGTCCTCCCTATCTATGAGAGAATAGAAAGACATAGATTTAGAAATCTAATGTCAAGAAATTCGCATGATAAGGGATCAAATAAGTGAAGTTTCCTAACAGTTCCATAGCCTCTCGAAGATAAACACAAAAGTTTCTGTACCGATCCGTGAGATTCTACTATTCCTGCTTTTGACACGTAAAACCTATGTACCTAGGGCTTTGATACCAACTTGTCACTGACCAAATTTTCCTCTTTAGGATGTCGTGATGGAACCTGGTCACTAAGAGTAGGTAAGCTTAACATTCAGGCAGAATTTAACTGAGAAAATGATAAAAACTTTCAAATAACTCAACAACTAACATAAAAGAACTCTTCAACTCAACAGAATAAAACTCCCAACATCCGGTGATACCAAGTCCCAAGCTCTACAACAGTATACTAAATATCCCCATACAACATTATCTATAAAAAGGGAAAATGAAATAGAACTAGGTAGAGGGTGACTCCGAGGCCCGCAGACGCCGGCAGGTATACCTTGAAGTCTCTATATCTAAACTCTACTCACCGGTGCCTAGGCTGGTAAGGCTACCTGGATCTGCATAAAAGGATGTGCAAAAGTGTAGAATGAGTAGACTACAACGGTACCTAATAAGTGCTAACCTCGGTACAGTAGTGATGAGGTCAGGTCAACACCCTAATAGAATAAATAAGAAAATTGAACAGGTATATGATAGTGTGATAATGATAAACAACAAAAATAAAACAATGAAGAAAATATACCAAGAATAGATACACTGAATTAAGGCATCACGAAAGAAAACAATGAATAATATGACAAGGAAACAAAGCAACAAACACACAAGTGATATAATTGAATGGTATTAGCAAGCATCACTACCGAGGTACTGCCTCACAGTCTCATATCACAAAACAAATCATAATCATTCCTTATATCACCGAGGGAGCCTTGCATTTAGTTTTGAAAATCATTTTTTTGAAATAGCTTCCCGAGTTTTAGCCCACCTTATCACACCGCGTGGCTTCAAGTAATTCCTCTACTACCAACAAGCATATCAAGACCACCTTATCTCACCATATGCATTTCGACCCCAATCCTTAATCCACCACATGCGTATTAATATCACAACATATAACTTTCTGGTGGACACCACTATATCCACCAGAATCTCGAGGACTCTTGGCCTCCCTGTCATGTCTCCTGGCCTTGCAAACCCTCCAATCTCCATGTGATTTCTACCACCTACTGGTATGGAGTATCAGTCTCCAACTATCGAGCCATGCTGAATCTAATACCATAGTTGAGCCTCTTGATAAATCGACGGACTCGATCTCTAATTGTGTAAACCAAGGCAGGTGCATATCTGGACAACTCACTAAACTTTAGAACATACTCTGATACGATCATAGAACCCTTGCACAACTGCTCAAACTGCTCGCGCCATGTATCCCAAAGGCTCCGGGGAACAAAATCTCAATTAAATCTCAAAAAATTGAGCCCATATGAGTGAAGCTGCCTCGGTTAGGCTAGCCTCCTCCCAATCCCACCAAGACTAGTACGCTAGTCCCGATAGCTAGAAAGAAGTGAAAGAAACCCGCTCGTCTTCACTATACCCATGTTATGGAGAATACAGTGGCACTTTTCCAGAAAGCCTTGTGCGTCCTCTGTAGCTAGGCCACTGAAAGAAGGAGGATGGTATTTTTTGTACCACTCGAGCCTGAGCTACTCCTCCTTAGAAGTTGATGCCCTAACCTCGGCCTGAACTGGGACAACCAGCTGCACTTGTATAACCTATGGGACCTGCTCAACATGGAATCACTGCTCTGGGGTACGGGCCGCTGGAGTTTGAGCTCCTACCCTAGCCTGAGATGTTGCCGTTGCTAGTGGAATCAACCCGCCTGAGCTAGATTACCAAATATTCTCAAGAATTGGGCGAGCGTCTCTTGAAGTGCAGGGGTAGCAACAAGCGCCACAAGTGCCTACCTCCCAACTGAAGCTACCGGTGGCTCCTCTATCGTAGCTCGTGCAGCTGCTCTGGCTACACTACATGCCCCTCCTTGTCCCCTCCCGGACCCTGACCGCGGCCCCAGCCCCAGCCTCTCGCGGCACTATCAGGGGGCACAATATCTGATCGTCGGATCCAGCGGTGGATGTCCTCACCATCTATGAGAGAATAGAAAGACATAGATTTAGAAATCTAAAGTCAAGAAATTCGCCTGATAAGGGATCAAATAAGTGAAGTTTCCTAACAGTTCCATAGCCTCTCGAAGATAAATACAAAAGTTTCTGTACCGATCCGTGAGATTCTACTATTCCTGCTTTTGACACGTAAAACCTATGTACCTAGGGCTTTGATACCAACTTGTCACTGACCAAATTTTCCTCTGTACGATGTCGTGATGGAACCTAGTCTCTAAGAGTAGGTAAGCCTAACATTCAGGCAGAATTTAACTGAGAAAATGATAAAAACATTCAAATAACTCAACAACTAACCTAAAAGAACTCTGCAACTCAACAGAATAAAACTTCCAACATCCGGTGATACCAAGTCCCAAGCTCTACAGCAGTATACTAAATATCCCCATACAACATTATCTATAAAAAGGGAAAATGAAATCGAACTAGGTAGAGGGTGACTCCGAGGCCCGCAGACGCCGGCAGGTATACCTTGAAGTCTCCATATCTAAACTCTAATCACCGGTGCCTAGGCTGGTAAGGCTACCTGGATCTGCATAAAAAGATGTGCAAAAGTGTAGAATGAGTAGACTACAACGGTACCCAATAAGTGCTAACCTCGGTAGAGTAATGATGAGGTCAGGTCAACACCCTACTAGAATAAATAAGAAAATTGAACAGGTATATGATAGTGTGATAATGATAAACAACAAAAATGAAACAATGAAGAAAATATACCAAGAATAGATACACTGAATTAAGGCAATTAAGGCATCACGAAAGTAAACAATGAATAATATGACAAGGAAACAAAGCAACAAACACACAAGTGATATAATTGAATGGTATTAGCAAGCATCACTACCGAGGTACTGCCTCACAGTCTCATATCACAAAACAAATCATAATCATTCTTTATATCACCGCGGGAGCCTTGCATTTAGTTTTGAAAATCATTTTTTCGAAATAGCTTCCCATGTTTTAGCCCACCTTATCACACCGCGTGGCTTCAAGTAGTTCCTCTACTACCAACAAGCATATCAAGACCACCTTATCTCACCACATGCATTTTGACCCCAATCCTTAATCCATCATATGCGTATCAATATCACAACATATAACTTTCTGGTGGACCCCACTATATCCACCAGAATCTCGAGGACTCTTGCCCTCCCTGTCATGTCTCCTGGCCTTGCAAACCCTCCAATCTCCATGTGATTTCTACCACCTGCTGGTATGGAGTATCAGTCTCCAACTATCGAGCCATGCTGAATCTAATACCATAGTTGAGCCTCTTGATAAATCGACGGACTCGATCTCTAATTATGTAAACCAAGGCAGGTGCATATCTGGACAACTCACTAAACTTCAGAACATACTCTGATACGATCATAGAACCCTGGCACAACTGCTCAAACTGCTCGCGCCATGTATCCCAAAGGCTCCGGGGAACAAAATCTCAATTAAATCTCAAAAAATTAAGCCCATGTGAGTGAAGCTGCCTCGGTTGGGCTAGTCTCCTCCCAATCCCACCAAGACTAGTACGCAAGTCCCGATAACTAGAAAGAAGTGAAAGAACCCCCGCTCGTCTTCACTATACCCATGTTATGGAGAATACAGTGGCACTTTTCCAGAAAGCCTTGTGAGTCCTCTGTAGCTAGGCCACAGAAAGAAGGAGGATGGTATTTTTTGTACCACTCGAGCCTGAGCTACTCCTCCTTAGAAGTTGATGCCCTAACCTCGGCCTGAACTAGGACAACCAGCTGCACTTGTATAACCTATGGGACCTTCTCAACATGGAATCACTGCTCTGCGGTACGGGCCGCTGGAGTTTGCGCTTTTACATTTATATATTATATACACGTATACGTTTTTTCGTTCAATGATTACCCTCCTAGAATTTATTTTTCACCTTTCTCTACTTGAAAAGCCAATGGGCTTGTCTGGATGAATGCTGTGTTGGAATCCGTGATCACATAGTCACTTCCGCCCACAGTGCTGTTATGAAGGCAGGTCACCAGGAGTGAAGTAAACTCGGCTCCTGATGTAGCATTCATTCAGACCATTCGACGTTTGATTCTTTCTATCAGGGATACCGATGGCTCTGTGAGAGGGAAAAGATACCAAGGTGCTTTCCCATGACGGGTTACCCGGTTCAAGGCTTTGTCTTACTAGATCATCTATTGGTAGCAATGATCGAGAGATCAAGCATAGAATGCATCAGGATGGGAACGAACGTTTATTATTATTTCGAATATGACGACATGTCTTTCCTGTCTTTATCAATATAATGTATTGAATTGTCAATACTGTCTTTCTAGCTGAAGTGTTCACTTAGGTCAAATAGCTTCTATAGCTCAATCCAATAGTAATCAACGGAGATAGAGTCCAGCGGTTCAACTAATGCTTCTAAGGGGAGTGGGGCAAGCAAGAAAGTAGGCAAAGTCATTGAGCCTATTCTATTACGAAAGTTCCACACATGGAATGACGTCGACATTCTTCTCCTACTTGCTACAATTGCTTTAGCGCGATCATCAAGGAAAGGCAAGGGCACTAGAAATCAATGGAGTAGTTCGAGACGTGGACATTGGCATAGGCACATGGCGAGGTAAGACCGATTTCACCATAGCACCTATAGATGATTTCAAGATCGTGTTGGGCATGGAATTATGGTGCAAAGTAAATGCCATTATCTCTCCCTGCTTCAAAACCATATGCTTCTTGGGAGAAGGAACATCATGTAGTGTATCCACTACAACCATGCCCGCTACCTTTCCACACCCGCAATTATCCGCGATGCAACTTGTCAAAGGACGAAAGAAGGGTGAGCCAACATAGATGGCTGCCATGCATGACATTGAAGATGCTTTCGAAGATAAGGGCATGGAAGATATGCCCGAGTGCATCAAACAACTCTTGGAGGAGAACAAAGGCATCATGCCAGACGAGTTGCCCATCCGTCTACCACCGAGGCATGATATAGACCATCAAATTGAGTAGTAACCTGGTACGAAACCACCCGCCTTTGTACCATATAGGATGGCACACCCGTAATTAGAAAAGTTAAGGAATCAACTCAAAGAGTTACTTGAGTCCGGGCAGATTCGACCATCCAAAGCACCTTTTGGCTTCCAAAAGAAGCATGATGGATCATTGCGACTGTGCATCGACTATCGTGCACTAAACAAGGTAAATGTGAAGAACAAATATCCTATTCCCTTGATTGTCGACTTGTTCGATAGATTGGTGAAGGCCAAGTTCTTCACAAAGGTAGATTTGTGCAAAGTATATTACCAAGTGCGCATAGCCGAAGGAGATGAGCCTAAGACCACGTGCGTAACAAGGTATGGAGCGTTTGAGTGGCTCGTGATGCCGTTCGGGTGAACTAATGCACCAGCCACGTTTTGCACTCTTATGAATAATATTTTCCAGCCATACCTTGATGAGTTCATGGTGGTATACTTGGATGACATAGTCATTTATAGTAACATCCTGGAGGAGCACGTGGGGCATCTACGTAAAGTTTTCCATGCAAGTCTTCTCAAACCTTATCATAAAGACAAGGAGGATCCAAGCCGATGGTTGTCATCGCGCGCAGATATGGCCGTAACCGTATCATATGACAAGGACATTGAGTCCATCATTGACAAGAGGTTCGTCTGTTTAAGTGGCAAGAAGCCAAGCACAGAGTACTTGGTCGTATGGAAGGGGTTGCCAGCGAGAGAAGCTACTTGGGAGAAAGAAAGAGACTTGTTGTGGCAATTAAGAGACCAAGCATACTTGGGGAGTACTTGCGCTGAGGACGTCGCAAGATTAGGTGGGGGTGAGTGTCATAACCCGCTAAAAAGACCCCCATTTTACGACCAAGATAATCAAAGATAGCCGACGGGAGTGCGACTTATGTCCGTGGCACCCTATGCCCTACCATGCCGAGGTGAGCACGGGGTGGCATGGAACATGTTCACAAGGATCTTGGCATGATGGAAGGACTAGGAGTATCATGGGAGCACGAGGGTGCACGTGGAAGAGTGGCCAAGATAATGCCAAGAACACTAGAGGCCATGGAAGCACAAAGGAGTGGTGGCATCTTAGAGGACTGACGAGAGTCGTAGGAAGCTGCCTAGATCGGCCAAAGGGGCTACCATACAAGCTACAAGAAGCTAGCATTCTACAGAAGGTTCTAGAATGGCCTAGCGTGGCCTTGCCCTTGGGAAATAGGGGCTGCCCAATGCCCACCGACTTAGCTAGTCTCTTTATTTGGGGACTTCAATGCAACGGGCCTTACAAGCTCATAAAATGGCAATTCTTCACGTTTTCCTCAGACAGTGGGAATAAATTCTCTTACTTGATTTACATTGAAAGATATGTGTACCACACCGAACAAGAAATATGCCGATATGCTTGATGTACCAGCCAAGCCAACTCGGCCGTATACAATAAAATGGATTCGCATTTGCCTCACATAGAAGAACAACGGATTGAACAGGACATCCGGGAAGGGAAGCCTGACATAGTAGATATTGATTTGAACAAAGGAACTGAAACCGATACCAGAAACCAAGCAAGAGATAGAATTCAAAATTAAACAGATGACCATCCTGCAATAAGAAAGACAAAAACGAAATTAGATATTCCATTCTCTAAGACGAACTAATGGAATGTCTCGAAGCAGCCAAGGCCAAGAACAAGCAGGAGTTGTCCTATCTGCCTAGAAAGATTCGTTAAAGGAAATGTGAGTGGGAGGGAAATCAATAGACACAGAATGAGAAGAGCAAAAGGAGCAGAAGGCACTCCATTTTTTATGTGAAATCAAGGAGCAACAGGTTAGACTTTGACACTTTCCCGAAGAGAGCTCAAAGCAATAAGATGAAAGATGGGATTATATGCTAGCCTTAGTGCAGAAGATAAATCATTGAACCTTAGGTCACTACCGAGCAACAATGTTGGATCATAACTGCATGTACTGCTGAGTTTATCCTTATTTGACTAATATACAAGGCCTTTGCCGGGATGTCTTTCATCAAGCAAAAGAGGGGCAGTAAATGGAATAAACTAAGCAAGAGATAAACTAACCAAGAGAATGAACTAACCCCAAGGGATGATCTCGGAATATAATATAAGGCATGGTCCCATTGAAAGCCCAGGGAATAATTCCTAAAATAGAAAAAAAGGATTTAAATAAAGTCCAAGGGGGTATGATCCCAATAAAGATAGGATGGATTGTCAGTAATTTTGGATGAAGTAGCAGGCATACCATAAATGGATTGTAAGGAATGGTAGATGGAGCAAGGATGCATAGCAGGCTTAAAACACGACACAAGTAGGACGAACTGAGGCCGAGCTTTCCTCTACTACTCATTGGAGCTAGCATACGAAATTTTCCGTTGAAGGGTTCAACTATCAGGATGGCCATTGCGAGCGATATTCACTTTCAAGAGTCATTGAGCCTATGCCTATTTCATTACTGTCGAATCAAAGAGCTAAGTGATGAGAAAAGGAGGAAATGGAATTTCTTTCAACTATAAAATTTATTACAACATCTTACAACACTAAATATTACAGAAAATGATAGAGAATTCGGTAAGGGGATAAAAGCACATCGTGCACTCGATATGTCAAAGCAGCTTGAAGCCCTGCAACTCGCGCATAATGATGAAAGGGAAAAAGCAGGCCAATTCACGCATCTTCCGCAGAGTACCAGAAAAGCCCTATGAGCTAACTTTCCATTTGACGGGAAAGAGCAAGCGGACCTATGAAAGTCACATCTTTGACTAATAAACACGGGCTTCTGAGAGGATGTCCTGTTTAAGCAGCAGCTAAGGCGCCAAGACCCGTTGTTGACAAATCTGGTGAAAAGCCCAATATAATGCATTTGGAGGGCACGATGGTACAAGGAGCCAAGCCATCCGAATCAGACCCGTAAAGGTCTCGTTTTTGACAATAAACATGGGCTTCTAAGGGGATTCTTTAATCAACCAAAACCTGCAATAGAGTCCTTAATTTCTACCACTTACAAGTGGAGAGATGTTCCATTCCCAATGGCAGAAGAAGGATGCAAGCTTGGACAAGATATTCTTCACTTGGTTGGACAGGAGATGCAGCACGCTTAGCGTCGGAAAGATCCCTCAATATGGGTGTGCTATGAAACTAGGAGAATAACAGAACTAAACGGATCAATTCCTTTGACCGCTCATTTCGAGCTTCCAATTATTCTGGATTGCTAACGTGGTTCGATGATGCCGATTGAATGAACCACTGGAGATTCATCCAACTTCAATCCCCTAAAGGCAAGTGCGTAGGCTATAGAATCCCAAATAGAGCTCCTTCGGCTCTAAACAACTACTTTGCTTATTTGGTCTCTCAGCGAATCGGCCAGCTACTGACCTAATTGGGAGCTTTTCAGTCTTGGTCATCGGATTTTGAAGTCCTTTCGCAAGAGTCCAGTTCATTCCATTGGGGAGAAAGCAGGAGTCATCCATATATAGTATAGATGAATAGTACCAGTAGCGTCTAGGATCAAGATGGAGAGTGATCGGGTTATAAGTTGAGCAGCAGTGTTCTGACTTCCAGGAATACCTACATCTGGGAGGAGAGCGGCAGAAAGAGGTGCATGTTCCCCTCTCTACAGTGCAGGTCTAAGACTAGGCGAAGATCGGAAACTAAACACGAATCATCAATTCTTTTGACCATTCATTTTGAGCCTCCAATTCATTTCAAAATGCTAACGAGGTTCAATGACGCCGACGAAGGGAACTAGCGAAAAGGCTCTCCAAGGCAGGTGCGTAGCATAGGCGGACTCATAGGATAAGGTTGTGCGTGTGAATCCCAACAATTTTGCTCCTTTTAATTAATTCAGTTTCTATAAATGGCTACTCGACCTATTTGGAAAGAGCTACTCTAAAGGCTATTTTATTGGTAACTTTTCAGTCGAATTTCAGTTTTAGAGATCACTTTTCTCAGCCCAAGACCGCGTGAATCAAAAAAACCACTTCTCATTCAGGAGCGGGAAAGGAAAGATAAATTAAGAGGTCGTCAAAATCTTTACATAAAATATAAGCATTACAATAAATTCAAAGCCATGAACAAAGGGGATTAACTGAGAAGTAGAGCTAAGAGATCTATTCCAAAAACTGCATCTGCTAGTGCCTTCATTTCCCTCATTGTGACAGCTACGTCCTCCTCTACTAAAAATCTATATTTCTTCTTCAAGCTACAACGAATAATGGATTTGAATGTATCTGAAATGAAAGCAGCACTCGAAATATCATAAGAAAAGAAAAGAAAGTTCAGTAGTACGCCTGGTTCACGAGGTTCTACCACCGCAGGGCCCAATCATAATAAAAAAGAAAGAGTTCTCCCTTTTTTTCTCCCATGATGTTTGTTGGTCAACAACCAACCAAGGTGCTCTATATTTCTTCACTACTCGTACAGTCTTTACGTAGTTAAGCTGTATTGAGGGAATCATTTTGTCTCAATCAATCAAGAATATTATATATTTCAGGAGCTAGATTAGTTGGCGATGAACAAGTAAGAATTGCCTCAACTAAAATTGATGGAATTGGACCTAAAAATGCCATTCAGGTTCATTATCGATTAGGTATCAGTGGAAACATAAAGATAAAAGAATTAACTATGTATCAAATCAACAAAATTAAACAAATGATAGGTCAAGATCATGTTGTTCGTTAAGAATTGAAGAGGGGAGAACGAGCAGACATCGAACGATTAATTTTGATTTCTTGTTATCATGGAATTTGTCATCAAGATGGATCACCCTTACGCGGTCAACGAACGCTTACTAATTCTATTTGATGGAATTGGACCTAAAAATGCCATTCAGGTTCATTATCGATTAGGTATCAGTGGAAACATAAAGATAAAAGAATTAACTATGTATCAAATCAACAAAATTGAACAAATGATAGGTCAAGATCATGTTGTTCGTTGAGAATTGAAGAGGGGAGAACGAGCAGACATCGAACGATTAATTTTGATTTCTTGTTATCGTGGAATTTGTCATCAAGATGGATCACCCTTACGCGGTCAACAAACGCATACTAATTCTAGGACTTGTTGCAAGCTAATTCAGAAATGAAACAAGTCTACCGAAAGCCCTTAGTACTTGTCTGATCAATCACACTCATAGCTTCAATAGTTCACTAAAAGTTTTGTGAATGATCATGACAGATCTTCAAATCCTATTCAATCTGATTAGATATGTCACTGAAATAAAGTGATTCCGTTCTGTCTCTATTTTCTTTTCAGATTCCGAAGAAGAGCCGGCCGATCCTAACATCATTTACGAGGAGCTGGACGACAAAGCCTCCTCCTCAGTTAAAGATGTCTCTAACGCTACTCTCCCGGCAAGAACAACTTTTTCTTTTGTGATTTTTTGGCGAGTTCGGTCCGAATATTATCTAAAGTACGAGAATAACTGACTAAGTCGTGCCATAAAGTGTCATTCTTCAAACAGGACGATGCCAAGACTTTAGGTTTTTTAAGTAGGTCGGGTGACAGATCGGTCCTAGGAGTACTCCGGGATATAAACCAGGGCAACAAAAGTGGAGCTTACGATAATGTCGCCCGTTTTTATTTCGTGGAAGTCCCCGGCAGAGGAACGGGCTGTAGGTGATGGCGTGTTCTGCTTCTTATGACGAGTGGGGCATCGAAATCCTTTCTATTGGTTCTTGTGTGATAGCTGGTATAGATGATGAAAGGCGGGCCGCCTTTTCGGGACCTATTCTCTTAATAGGCGGCAAAGCGAAATAGGAAAGGGGCCGAGCTGACTGATGAGTGCCTTTTTAGCCTTTATTTAAAAGGTTCTCATGTGGAGCTTACATGGTTGGCTACATACAAGTATAGCCAAATCAAGATGATATCGGACGGCCGTTTAGAGGCCGCTGCAGGACTACCATAGGAAAGCCCGCCCCCGCTAGCTAACATAGAAAGAGATTCCTTGATAGCAGTAGTCTCTATGTGAATCTTGATGTGAATCTCTTCCCGGCCGGCCAGGCCAAATCGGGGCACCAATTGGGATGGGAATGGCTCAACCCACATGTATCATTTGATGAAAGCACTCCCATCGCCTACGATTATTGGTTTGTCAACCACACTTTCTCTCCCTCAAAACAATGTTCTGAACACGAAAGTGTGCAGTTCCGCCCCCTTCTCCCATGCTGAATCATAGGAAGCACCTCGGAAAGCACGAACGGGCCACATGTAGGGAAACTTGCACGTGTGGTTCTGGCTGGGGACCCCGGTATACTGTACTAATATGTGTAGGTTCCCGTAATTCGAGTGAATTTATCATGGCGCAAAAGTAGATATGGTCCGGGATTCCCTTGTTCTCTGTATTGGTTATGATCTTTATATCTCATCTAGAAGAAACTAATTGAGCTCCGTTTGATCTCCCAGAAATGGAAGCTGAATCAGTTGCAGGCTATAATGTAGAATATGCGTGGGATGTGATCCTTAATAGTTCACTGTTGGCGGAAGCCAATGTCCCGGGGTCTCGGGGACTCATTCTGACTGAAACAAGGGGCGGGTCTTTACCAACTTCCAAATATTCTATTTTAGGGAAGCCAAAAAAGTTGAGCGCCTAGCGCGAAAGGTTGCTTTACTAAGTAACATAAGGCAAGAAGCAAGGGCGCAGCAGCTGCACGAAGTTTCTTCTTAGCGCATCCGTTTTCTTGCTTGTTAGCGCTTGACTAATAAGATAGAAAGAGCCTTTCTTGCTTGTTTAGTAAAGTCTCGCTTTTTGATAAGAGTAGATTCTTGCTAGGGCACGACACTTATCATTCTTCATTCGAAACTAACAAGTGTCGGGTCGGGGATTTTTGCCTTGTTATCAGACAGAGAGTTGGGTAAAGAAAACTATCTCCTTGGAGGAGCACAAGCTTAGTCAAGTAGAATCGGGTTGTGCTGCTTGATGCTCTGATCGAAAATAAATCAGTGGGGCCATTCCGGTACGACTGAATATGTGTTAGAAAGGTCAAACCCTCCCCTACGACACCAAACAAACTGGGCCGAACTTCTAAACTGCCTGCTTCCATAGAACAATATAGTGCCAACATAGACCTAAGTGGTCATATTTGATCCTTGGGAACCATCACAAGTACGGCCGACCTATATATATTTGAACGAAAATGCCGTGTCGTCCAGTGGAGCCTAGAAGAAAGTGATTCGCACAGATAGATGACTCCTTTTCAATAAAAAAGAATAGCATCGGATGTGTACTAATCAATGAACCCACGAAACCAACTTTCTTTTATGACAAAATAAACCAAGCCTAAGCGTTCACGACATCTTGTTGATATTGATTGAGGAGTTTGATGGAGTTTAGCTGACTGTACTCCATCCATAAACTTAGACCGCGGTAACCTTTGTAACCAAACTGTCATGACAACATCCAAAGGTGACCTTTGGATTCTTAAGTAGGGGGGCAAGGAGGAGCACGTCGGAATGCCGACCACTACATAAGCCACTAGTGGCTGAGAGAAAGCGAGGAGAACCTTGTATAGGTTGGGCGGAGCTTAAAGAAGCAAGCCCCAATCAGAGAGCCGTTGCGCGCTAGCCTAGCTAGCTAATGTTTTTTAGCTGGCTGTTATATTAGTTATAGCGCGTCTTCCCTCCTTTTCTCACTTTGGAAAGATTTTTCAGTATTTTTTTATGATGACCTGGTCGAGAGAGTACGATTCATCGGTGTAAAATATTTCCTTTTTTCTGTGAGCTTGGTTTACTTGACCGAAGTATGCAGTAGAACCTGAAGGAGAGGAATAAATACTTGGTCTATAATTTTGACAAAAGGAGGACTGCTATTGGGAAATATCTTCCTCCTCTTGGTCATCATCGAAGAAGTTGACGTCCGGGGCTTCCTCTTTCCATTTAAAATAAAATCGGTGAAGTCCATCCTAAAGTTCAAAATCTACATCCAACACCAGAGGTTCCTGATGAGAACAAATTGTAAGGTGTTGAAAGAAACCCTTAAGAAAGATGTCCCCCGCTGCAAAACATATTTTCACTAGATGGAAAGACCCTCTTTGACTTTGATATAGAACACATAAAGGGGGAGAGTCACAGTCTTCCTTATTTCCTAACAATAAAATTCTTTCTTCTAAAGGCCAGTAACAATGCGATATTCCATAGATCAGCAAGAAACTGAAGCCTCTCTTTTTATTTATGATGTACCGGCTTGAATTCACATTCACTTTAGGAAAGGATTTCTTTCTCCTCAAAGTAGGTGTTCGCTCCACAACACAAACATGTCGAGATAAGACGTCGATCACATCGGGTGGGCCATTCTCCTAGAGCAGAGCTTGAAGCAAGGGTCAGAACTTTAGGCGGGGGCCTTTGTCGATAGAGCTAAAGAATTCATTCATTAATCCACCCTCGACATACTAAGGAAAACGGATGATCCAACTACAGAACAAATACAAACATAAACATCAAAAATACCGCACAGAGCACCCGCTCTAAAAAGCTGCCCTCCAGCATTCGTCCTTCAAACTACCCATCAATCATCCAACATAACCAACTATTCATAAAAGAGAAATGAATTAAAGAAATATGTGAATGAAATAAGGCGATAAAAAAAAGACCTAGGAATGAGCAAGGAGGATTGGTTTCCCCACCTTAAAGTACCGAGCATTTTAGGGGTCTAGCTCACTGATATAAAAAAGCGGAAGACTCAATTCAGTCCCAAGCGTCCCCGAATTGAATCCTTAGTTAGAGAGAGGGTCTAAGCCTACGTAACGCTATGGGAACAACCTTTTTTGTCTGCTTTCAGCTATGCTATATAGATGGGCTACCCTGTGAAATAAAACATAATATGTAAGTAAGTAGCATCTAGAATAGAATCCAGAGCAGCTAAGAAAAAAAATCGAGTAGCTTGCGGGCCGGTCGTCATTACATACTAGCTGGTCAGTGGGGTAAGAGAGTGTTCCGTTTGTGTTCTCAGTCTCAGAGTGACCTTGCTTGGTCAACAAGGGGATCAAAATGAGTGAGTTCTCATCCCATACTCAAGTATGACTTTGATCATCGTCTCCCGTCTGTGCAAGATGGATTTGGATTTGGTGATTCACCATTTGAAAGACGAGAGAACACTATCGGCACAGAACCAACAAAGTCCGGTTCCGTTTCAACCGTAGGTATTAGTGAATGAATAAAGAAAGTAGGTATATGTGAATAAATTCATTAAGTCTTAATGCCAATGTCGGCCAATAGGCTTAAAAAAAAACAAAATGGAAATGAATGTTGGAGTCTCCTTACTTCTCAGCCCTAAGCTAAGTCTTCCGAATACACCTATAAGCTCGCCTAAATCTTAAATTTTTCATTTATATTCTTTAGTAGATAGAAAGACTCTTTGACGGGTTACTCCCTAAGTAGAACAACCTCACTATCTCCCGAAGCAACCTAGTCACACAATGCAGTTGGAGCTAGAGACGAGGATGGCACCGTGAATGCTTAGCCAGAATTGACCAAGCTAAGCAAAGAGGAACCTATCACGAGCATAGCATCAACTGTTATATATTCCTTACTGCTATAAATGAATAAGTAGAGAGACAATGCAGAGAAGCACTTTTCGAAGAGAGAGAAAGAAACCTCCCTAACTCAGAAAGGCCCAGACTGTGCTGAGGAAAGAATGAAACTTTACAAATAAGAAGAGGGGTAATGAGAGCCGAGAAAGGAAGCTAACCTAAAGGTAATTATTCTCTAAAGGGCGACGCAAACGTGAAGGTCATTTTCCTTACTGGCACTGAAAACCTTCAAGGACAGATGTAAAGCCCTCCTCACTGGTTGGTAGATACCCTATTCAATCGTATGGACCTGTTCCCATTTATGGCACAGTATCCCAAGAAGTAAGGCTCTGTAGAGTTAGTCTCCCTTGAGGCCTGCTGCCGCAAAAGCTCTTTTTATTGCTCATTCACCTGCGAATTAAGCTGTAGAAGGAAAGCAAGCGAACTTTGGCAACTAGTAATTTCAAGGATCAGGGGAGGTATGAAATGGTTATCTCGGCTGGGAATCAAGCCCAACACAAAGAGTTGTGGGCCAGGTTGCTTTGCTTTATCGGATCAATCAGTGTGCAGTGGGCAAGCTCTTTCCCGAGTCGCTGAGCTGTTTAACAGAGGGAAGGACAAAGAGCTGTGGGGCTAGGAGTGTTCTCAATATTAGAATTCCGAGACAATGCCTGGGTCTTGGAACTAAAGAATCTCAGCATTAGCCATAAAAACGCGTTTGAAGGCTTGTTTATGGGACTGATAGGGAAGGGTCTAAAACATGAATTTTTGCTATATCAACCTTCCAAACCAAAAAGGGATTTCACTCCTACCGCTAAAGCATTGTTTCGGCCCCTACTTCTATAAGAGTTGGTGCAAAAGTCATTGTAGTCCAAATAGTATATTTCCGGTTAGGGGCCTAAGACTCACTAAATCAATTGTAGCTATTCACTCCTTCTAGTTCTAGTGAATTTTGGTCCAAATAGCATAAAAATAAGCTTGATTTCAATTAGAGGGGAACCCGCTGTAGTCAACCTACTCCCAATGAAGAGGTAAGGGGCGTAGCAATGAAGTCGATCAGGGTTGGTAAATTCCTCGGGTGACTCGAAAGCAGGCTCTTAAAGACCACTCCTAGCGCGTCAGTCATTTCGCTCCCAAAGAGCTCCCTAAAAACATTGCCAATATCGACATCAGCTCCAGTTCAAGCTTTTATTTCGGTTCCGGCAAAAGAAATTATTGCAGTCACAACTGGATAAATGAACAGCTTCACATCTATTTCCTATTGTAATGACAAAGGTTTTTCTACTGATCCAGTGTCAGATAATTGGGAATTCGCTTTCAGCTGTTAATCTTCTTCGAGTGACATGGAAAAAGGCAAGGCTTGAGAGACCTAGCGCTAAAGCAATTGTAGCGGCCCTTGCTCTATCTGCTTCTTTCTCTTCCCAGGAATGAACAATTGGATAAAAAAGGATTTTATTCTTTGTTTATATATATTATATATATTATTTATATATATATATATATATTATTATAATAATATTAATATTAAGCAAGCAAGAAAATGGATGCGCGAGGCTAACACTATAGTCTTGAGCGCGTTAGCGCTTAATCAATCCTTTGCTTGTTCCTTTCGTGACTCAAACAACCGGAACGCTTTCCGGCTCGCAACGACTCAAAGGGGTGGGGGCTATATATTTGCTTGCAAAGCAGGCTGTTCGCCTTTCGGAAAGGGTGAGCCTATTTGATTCAAAAGGCACTACTAAACTACTCTATTTCAGATTGTGTTAGTAGTACAACAAAATGTCGTTCACCCCGCAAGCCCTTCGTATGCAAGCCCAATTGAAGTACCAAAGGCGAATGGCATTAGTACAATTGTTAAGAATACTCTCCGATGTTGACTTTGTAAACTAATAGGCCGGTAAGTTACTTTTAAATCAAAGTATCGACGAAAGGGGGAAATAGATACGTCGGTTAGAGTGCTGGTCTGTCACGCCAGAAGTCACGGATTCGATCTCTATACAAAGGGCCTTTCCTTTCAAATGACAACTGCCTCTTCCTGTTGTGAGGGCCTTGAAACCAAACCGGCCCCCGCCCGAAAATGCCCATCCTTTCTCGTTGGGGGTCAAAATGCTAGTTGTCTTATTACAGCCAGCTCCCAATGAGAAAAGATTCATTTTAAGAAGTTCATTTGATGACTTAACAAGTCTCACCACCTTCTTTTGAACTAAATCTATTTCTTTTAGCACTCTAGACACACTGACGGGAGCAAAAAAATATAGAAGTCTTGCGGAGCTGATGACTGGAGAATTACTCGATAAATAGAAGACCATTCTACCGTTTTGGGCCAACAAGGTCAAAATCTTTGTCAATGCAAGGAAAGGACATGACAATCAGTCCGAATCCCAGCAACACTCATGGAACCCACCCAGCGTAAGGAAAAATACGGCACCAACTGATGTGGCCATACCCAGAAAAGAAAGTTGGCCTAACTTCAGTTTGTTTGATGAAGTTGAATAGTAAAAAATCTTTGGGCGAAAGGAAAATAGGGCTCATCCTTGATTTCATGAAATGCTTCCTTCGCTTCCATGCCAAATTGAAACTCATCTTTCTTCCTCAACATGAGGCTTGTAGACCCGTGACACAACACGACTGAACTACTTAATGTTTCAGGTTCACATGAAGATTCTGGACAGAAGTATTCAAACTCTTGGGGTCAAATCAAAGTTGAACTTCTCCACGAGTCTTCATCCCCATTTCAGTTAGGGTAGATGGCCGAAAGACTTAGTCTAGGAATGATAAGAAAAGAAGCAGGTGGGCCCAACTTCTTACAGTCTACATTGTCCCCCACCTATAGCCTAGGCACTTTAAGCCTTGGCTCACCAGCTTCTTTTCAATCCAGGAGCTGCATGATAAGAAAGCTCTCGATCTCGGCTAGCTTCAGTTAATTAAATAGACCAAGAAAGTCGTACTGTAATATGCCAAGAAAAATATTAATTCCAATGCTGCAGAGACGGGTCTTACTGATCGAACTAATCTACTTTAGGGATTCACCTAGCAGCTTTTAATAGGAAAGCTCGTTCCACCACTTCGACAAATTCTTTCGAAGTAGCTTGAACTGAACCAGGGCTATCAATGTGAACGAGAGAAAAACAAAGCCCATTACTCGATCAGGGGATCTAAGCCATAACTCTATTCCCGACTAGAAATCTATAAAGGACTTTAAGGGAGAGTTGCTCTCTCTATCTCAACTGCTTTCCCTACTAAGGGCACAAAAGGCACTTTTTGTCTAAAGCCTACTTCCTCTCTATAGGCAATTCCTTTTTTGTGGTTTTTGCTGTAATAAGAAGGATGTTACTATTATAGGATGTGGCGTTCCAGAAAGACTGACTTAAGACTTTATCATTCACACCGACCAGCTAGTGCACTCTTACTTGGTATCAGATCTTTTCTAAATGAATCATTTGCCCTTCGACGGGAACTCCTACTACTTCTATCTACCTATGTCATTCTTTCTTTCATAAATCAAGCAATTTCCCACGGTCAAGCCTAATAGAGCTCCTAGTCCGACAAGACTAGCAAAGATGCTATCAAGCCTAGTTACCATAAGAATGGAGGAAAAGCGAAGGACAAATACCATTTCATAAGAGCTTCAAGAAGAGTGAATTGAATTAGCCACGGGTGACGGAACTGCAGGGATTTCTATTGTTGAGCTAGGTGAGCTACCTTAACGGCAGCCTGGTATTCCTTATTATTGATAGCAGAGGAAAGAGAACTCCGCCTTCTCCTTCGGTGGATTAGATTAGTTAGAGGACTTCCTTTAGCTCTAAGACTAGCGATTTAAGGAATTGGTAGGAAATCCAGAAAAGCGAAAATCCCACTCTTAGAACATTGTTGAAAGAGGAGATCCGGTCTTGCACACTTAGTCATGAGTGAACCTAGGCTCGTCAAGATAGGCCTTTCACTCCTAAGAAGTGGGAATAGGAGTCAATCGATGACTGAAATTTCTTAGAAAGATTGTCTAATGCCTTATCTTTTCTGGATTCAATCTCATTCTCTTTCAGTCTGAAGCCTATAGGAAGTGAAAGTCACTGAGGTAAGTTCCGATAGAGCTAGGTTCCAGGTATTCCTACCATTGTTCCTTATAGCTTACTCTTTGAACTCAACATTAAAGAACTAGAAGAGAATCGCTATCCTCTTTCTAAAAGGACGGGGATTTAGGTCTATTGCTTATGTCCGATTTGCTGAGGCTAGCTTGACTTCACTCACTTCAGAGAGAAACAAATAATAGTAAAGGAGCGTTGCAGGCAGAAAGAGAAAGAAATCCCCTCTTCCGCTTAAGGCACCGAAGTCCCCGAGCTAATATCAATAGCAGTAGATTCAAGGGAAGTTCTTTCTAGAGCAATAAGAGCCTATCCTATCTTTCTTTTTTGATTCAATTCCGTTGCTTGGGTGAGATAACTCCAAAAAACCCGTCCACAGTTTTGATATTAGGCTACAACTCGCCTGCATGAAGCTTGAATCGCTAGTAATCGTCGGTCAGCCATAGGGCAGTGAATTCCTTCCAGGGCCTTGTACACATCGCCCCTCTCCTTTTCTAGCTGCCCAGAATAAATTCCTATGGGAACAACTAAACTATTAGCCAAAGGTCTAGTGGAAACTGCTTAGTCAAGGGAAACTTCCCTTTTTGTCTCGTACCTCCTCTCCTAAACTAACTAAGAGCGATATTCGTTCCTACGCCCCCTACCGAACCTGATGATCCCCCATACTTTCCAGATCTACCCGCTTATCATGGCTTTCCCAACCACCCTAGTAGCTCCGTCACTCATCTTCCAATTTTTGGGGAAGAAGAAAGTACCGGATTAAGTAGGCAATCTTAGGACAATTCTTTTTCTTCATTAGGGCTTTTAGCCCCGAGTCGATCGAGGGCATTTCACTCCTAGCCCAGAAGGGAAGGGCTTGTTTGCGACTAGCAGTAGCTGGCAACGGTCTTTGACGCATCTATTAGCTGAAGAGGCCTAAGGCTGGTCTCTTTCCTCTCGTACCATGCCTGTTGAAAGTTCCTTGCCTGTTCTCTTGAACCAGATATGAATTCTAAAATCCATTTACCTCAACCAGGATCAACTCCTTCTATGCCCCAAGACAAAGCTAAAAGTAAAGCAGTCATCAAGCCAGAGCTAGTTTCACAGCTACCGATTCGCACCCGCGGGACAAAGAAGACCAATAAAATCTTGATTCAGCATAAGCAAGGGATGAGAGAGGCCTTACGAGGGCTCTTTCCCGCTTAATAGATTCATTCCTTCGTGACGACGGTTGTGGGTACCTGCAGTTCAGAGATGCTATTAGAGTAGGAAAGTTAGCCAAGTTCTCCTGCCTAGTTTAGATAAAGCACCCCTTATCGCCCCACGGCATCTGGTTAGGACATAAAGCTTATTCTATTCCTAAAATAGCAAATTCTATAACAACATTCTTCCTTTCCGAAGACAGAGCACTCGTGGCACACACTTGGCCTTTTGCCTTAGAAAGAGTTCAACCCACTTGAAAAAGGAAAGGGGAGTAGGCATAGTACCAGAAAGTACAGATTCGAGGTTCATCCCTCAATCAAGCGCTACTTGAAAGTCATGATAGATTCCACTCTCAGCTAGTACGTACCTTTATTTTTAAGCAAGAACTCTTAATCGTTCGTATCCCATACCCATGGGCTACTTCAATGAGATGATGGTCGGAGTTTACAAGCTGCTTTGATAGAAGCAGGTTAAGAAAGATAGTTGAAAGTGCTAGCATAAGGAAGAGATTCTATGGATGGAAAGAGGCCCTTCCTTGCTTTCAAAGTTTCGGCATTCAAAGTCAAACGATTATTTGTTTAATTTTAATAACAAATTAAAGGAAATCCGCCTGCTCTTCTCTATTTTCTCTATTGAACTATGGAAAGCACTTTATACTAGCGACATGGATTCACCACAACTTATGACTTCGCCAATGGGGCAAACGAAGGCTAACCTGTTCTGGTTGTTATGACTGGCAAGAATCGGTAGGTTCTTTGAGTGCGCTTTGGTCCGTTTTACAGAGACTCTCCTTTGTATAAGTTATGATCCATCTAAGGAATGAGCTTCCCCAGAGTCAAATCCCGTGGACTACAAGGAAAAGATAGAATCTCACCCGGCAACAGCAGTTGATTCTATTGCAGATGGCCTTGGAAAAAACCTTTCATTCGATGCCTCTGATTCAGCTCCCAGACAACCAAAGAAGTATGCGCGAAGATAGGGTTAGCCCCTGCGGCAAGCATTATCAGGGAATGATTAACCAGGAACTGGAAGATGGTTGGCGTGCCACGCCTAAATCCCCCACAATCAATCCATAAGGCTTCAGGCGACTGGAGCAACCTTTGAAGACACTCATCCTTGTTCACCCTTTCAACTAAGTATCCCGATTTTTCCTTGAGGGGAGCCGAGATTTGAAATATGTGGGCCTTCATCGCCTTAAGTCTATCTATCCAAAGAGCCTACCCTATAATAGATTCAGCTAAAGCTGCGCTTGGAAGATTTCTTTCTCAATAATGAATCCGAGCATACTACTTGAATTACAAAAGGCTCTTTTTCTCACTATATATTCAATTCCAACTTCATGCTCACTTATGAAATCAGGCTAATAAGGCCAAAAATAGAGCATGAAGTCCACTGGCATGAGAATCAAGCAAAGTAGAGACATAAGGTAGATGAATTGCCAAGACGATTATTACCTAATATAATAATTTGAATTAGAATAATAATACCTCACAAACAAGGTAGATGAATTGCCAAGACTATCTTGACCTTACCCTTACACTCAGCTTAGAGCATTCAATCTCACTGTCACCTCTTAAAAGGACATAAAGCACTAGGGGAATGAAATCCTGCGCCTAGAAAGAAAGGTAGGGGAAATAGCCCTTTCCTGACTAAAGGAAAGGGTAATGGTTATACACCTCTTACCACATTCACTACTTCCAAAGAAAGAACTCAAGGACTGGACTACGGAGGGACTTAGAAAAACCTACTAGCAACCTCTCTGCTTCCTATACTTAGAAAATGATCCCAATGAAGCCAATGGTGAGACAAAAGGAACCCCAGGATTGATTATTCCCTTAGGCCTATTCTCACTCCTTCAACTAAGAAATTCAAATCAGCACTTGAAGCAGGAGTCTAGCTAAGGCTAGTGCGCTAGAATTCAAATGTCTTGTTCTATTCTAAGGCTCGGACGTGGAGCTGGCTCTATTAATCGATAAGCAGCGGTTGCTTACCCACTGACACCTAAGCCTTCTAGGAAAGTGAATAAAGAGAGAGGGGAGGTAGCTTCCAGCAAGATAGAGTTATCACACGAAGGCGAAATGACTAAGATCTTGCTTAACCAGAACATAAAACCCTATTGTTGAACTAGGGAGGCAGAAGGAAAGACATTCAGGGCTGAAAGAATGGAAATCGCTCAAGGGGACCCAAACTGGATAGGAATCTTCTGCCTATGGGGAGTCAACTGGTGCCTTCCTCTCTGGTCGGAGGTATGGATAACGAGGCCACCTTCACAACCTTCTCCTCTCTGTCCCTATGTTAGAATAAGGTAAGGAGGTTCACTTGAGTTTCTCAACCGCCCCTTAGCTCGATGCTCATGACGTGCTATAGAACCTACACCGTGCCAGGGGAGGGGGACCAAGTAGGGCATAGCTAGCGGCATAGGACCCAACTCACCATCAGCGGCTTCGTGCCGCACTGGAGGAATCCAATATGTAGTTCCGCATGTTCCACCACTTCTACGTTCATTTCCAATACTGATTGTGAAACACCATGAGCAGCAGGATCTTGAGGACCAAAATTTGAAGTGAAATGTTTGATTTGCCTGTTCTTAGTTATCATGGGAAATAAATATAGAAATAAGAAAGAGATTATTCCCTTAGAGCTTGTTCAATACCACTAGTACCAGAAATGCATCTCATTCGCCCGCGCAAGAGACTTCTATGCCAGCCAGGAATAACGGCTCTATTATGAAAGAAAGCGGCAGATAGACTAATTTGGCCGGTATTCCATAATGAGTAGATTTAGAAGACAAAGGTCCCATTATATTCTCCACCCATCTGTGGAGGGTTTTCGTATCCTTCTCCGCGGAGATCGTAAAATCGTAAGACATTATCGCCATCGCGGCACTGGACTATATTTCCGTCATTTCCAAAAAGTGCACGGACATCTGCTATTTCCCCTTTCACAATGTTCTCGTGAAGTTACTCATGAATCAAAGTGTGAATGTCCCTTTGAAGTCTCGCATGCTCTTTTTGATCGGGAGCGAGGCGGGAAATTTATGTCGATGCTGGCACCTGCGACAACGCCTCTGGAGCCGCCCCCGTTCTGGAGCCAGCGGGTTCTGAATGACCTCCCTCTCACTTTGTTCAAGCTGAATTACATCCACCCTCTCACAATTAAAAAAATGATTAACTATCTCAAGATTCATGAGTAATTAACTGGCTGAATTACATCCGAGAAACGTGTCTCAATTACATCCAACTCCCTCTCCCATGTCTCTTTCCCTGTCGAAAAACCAGCCCTACTTATTTTGTTCTACAAATGCTAACCAAGTGACACAATGGGGCCATGGGTCATGAAAGAGATTGACCCCCATCCTTCTTAACTATGTATGGCTAATGAACTCCTCGCTTTAGTGCGTTATTTTCCTTCTTTGGGCTCGGGTCGATAGTAGCCGTGGTAGTAATGCCCCGGAGCCCAGCTACCGACCTGCGGCACCGATCGAAAAAGTCATAAATGGACATTAAACGTAATTCTAGAAGGGTCTTACCGCAAAAAAATGAGTAAGTGAAAGTATTTTAGACTAGTCCCACTAAGATGGCGAGGAAACTGAATTTCGAGAAAGCTGCTTTTGCCTCGGGAATTACCTAATGAGAGAGAGCCGATGCAAAAGTAGTCCTTTACGCGAGGAAACGCTAGACAGACTGACCTCTGCTAACTACATTTTATATATACTGGAAGCTAGAGAGATACTAAGGTATAGTGCTGCTACCAGACCTACTATATTCGAGCCGCATCCTCGGCACACTTGTTTTATATACTAACGCTTCATCCTAACCAACTATACCTGGTATAAAGCCGTTCTATAAAAGTTTAAGACAAGAAGAAAGCAATAAAATGATGGCGATCGCTTTGGGAACGTCATGGGGGAGGAAGATAGAAAGGTACCTATGACACCGGGGAATTACGCTTTTTCTCTCGCCTCAGCTTCGCGTATGGAAGGAGGGCGAGAGCGTAGCACACACCCTCTATGCTTTTTGCCAGCTTTCCCTATAGTAAAAGGTTCCTTTTGTTGATAGGTTAGTTTGATGTAAGGTGTGAGCCTCTTTAGTTGCAGTGAAAGTTCCCGACTCTCTAGTGCTATCCCCCTTTTTCAGTCTGACATTACAAAGGTAGACTTCATCCACCGGACGCTCTGGCTTTCTTTTTAGTTTTCCAATCTTCTGTCCTTCATTCTTGCATATGCAAATCATAGATGACCTATTGGCATTTATGCCAGACCAAAGCATTCTTCTCACGAAAAGAAAGCGGAGAGTGTGACTGAATTTCGCTCTTTATCATTCCTTACTACTCCTCAATTCCCATCAATTGTTGTCTTATTTCACAAGCTACTGCTCAATACTCCTTTTCTGATTGATTGAAAGTAGCAAGGAAAGACAAGAAAAAACTTTGTTGGATCAAGAAGCAACTGAGGAAAGAGAGAGAGATAGAGTAATAAAGGAAATACAAGTAGCAATCCCAGGTCAAAGGAATCAAGAAAGAATTTCTTCTGATATTGCGGTTACTCTTTCATAATCGCATCCCGATACCTAAGTATCCCATTCTCTTCTTCAAGAAAGATCGAGCAACATAGAAGCCTTGACTTCAAGATTAGGTCTTTTTTTTCAAAAAAGGAATTAAGGCAACTTTTAGGTGCAGGGAAAGAAAAAGGCTAGCGAACTTCTTTCTAGGCAGTACAATACAAAGGGTGAAGCTCAAGTACGTTACTTTAAGTGACCTTCATGACGGGTGTTCCGGTGTTAACGAGTTCGGAAAGAATGTCAAGTATGAACAGTAGACAAAGACAAAGGAAAGAGGATATGGAGCTGACCTCATTGCTGACCTAGGAGCAGGCTTGCTACCCTTCGGCTGTAGTGACTAGTGACGAGAGAAGTTGCTTAGGGACTTACGGAGCTAGTGACCATAGAGGAGTTAATTCATATTAAAAACAAAAGAGGGAATTCAATGACAATCGCCATCTCCTTGGCACACATGACGGTTATCACCTCTACCACGTCCTCCTAACGTCCCTTGTTATCTCGTGCGAAATTCTTCCCCTATTGAGGCTTCTGCTGGTCATCTTTACCAGCTCTTTCTCCTCTACCGAACCTCTTGCGACTTCGTCCTCCCCTTTTGCTCATAAGTAAGCTCTTCTTCACGGGGTATTTTGACTCTTACCTTCGCTTCTTTCATTCACTTTCTTGTTTTTGGCTCAAAGCAATACGGTATACTCCTTCTATGCTGTCTAGAAAAGACAAATGCAATTCAAAAAGTCAGCTCAAATATTGCCTTTTGTCTTCCTCCTTCACTATACATCGTAGAGACAATAGGTTAAACTCTTTCATGTACTTTCTCATAGAGATTTTAAAAAAAAAATTGTTTCAGATTCTTAAACTTATTTATGAATTCTGGTTCGACATCACCTGGTAGAAATTAATCCTTAAACTTCAGAACTTCTTGTTCTTCGTAGTGCTTCTCCTCCAGCTCCCTCTTCTGTCGTACATGTGCTCGCCATACACCTGCCCTTTTGTTTTCTTCACCTTTGTGGTAATGAAACGTAACCTCTCCGAGTTCAAAATTTCTTTTAGTTCAAAATACTGGTCCATCACGATTAACCAGTCTAAGACCACGTCACGGAGGGGTCTCGACTTCCATAAAAAAAAGTTAGTAACTTCTACGCTAGTCTTCACAATTAATCCACTTCCCTAATTATTTGTGCTTCTCATCCTCCTTTCCTTCCTTGCTTCGAGGAGGTTATATAATAGTAACAATAGGAGACATGTATAGAATAGAAGTCCTCCCCAGTCACTAAACCTAGCTCACCAAGACTTAGGAGTGCTCCACCGTGGGCTTGGCTTGTAGCGACTGAATCTTGTTTCGGATAGAGCACCATTGATTCGTCTATTGGGAAAGGAAACCCGGGAATTCAAGATTTTTTTCTATCCTCCGGAAATTTATTATGTTGTCACTACTTCTTGTCAATTTGAATTGCATCAAAGATCTCCTTCGAACTTCATATACGAGAATTATAAATAATAAATCGAGACAATCCAAGTGGAGGTTCTTTCTCAGGGCATAAGGAATAGCACGCAAACGACATCCTGCAAAGACAAAGACATGATTTCAATATAAAAAGCGGTGGATGAGCGGTAATGGCTGGGGAAGGGGGCAAGTACATCCTTTTGTTCTCAGTTTGTGGGAATCGCTTCCATCACTAACCAGTTCAGCCCGTCTAGTGGGCTTTTGTGTTCAAACCTCGAATCCAAACCTGTTTGACAAGACCAGATCCATCAACAAACCTAGGTCCAATATTTGTGTGTACGAGCTAGCCATCAACAGACGGACATCCTTTTACCGCAGTCTTTCCCTATTGGACATAGCCTTTTCTCCGTTAGGCTCCTGTAAGGGCGGGTATGAGAAGGTCCCCCCTCTGCCTTGTCAAAGCTTAGTTATCTATGAATGAGAACTCGTTTTACTTGTTGGCTGGCTTATGATGGTTTGCTGTCCCAATTCAACATATTCATTTTTTTGCTTCTGCTTGGTAGTAGGCTTGTGTGCGAGCTTGGCCCGGTTTCGATTCCTAAAGCCCACGGAGAACGGTGTGGAGTCTCGCTTTCCATGTTGGTCCCCCTGCCAGTGTGTTGGAGTCGATGAAGGTTTAAAGCCTCTTTCCTTTAACACCGAAAAGCTAGTAATGTTATGTGTCTTCTTGAGCGAGTGAAGTGCTTCATGGATGTGGAGCACGAATGCATAAAATATTTTTCTTCCTACAGTTACTTCCAATTCCAAACAATTTCTAGTTAATGCACCCATAAGAACCCGACAATTCACCGTATGGAGCCACCGTCATTTCGTCTAGTATGTACTCTCTAGTCACCACTCCTCCGAGTATGACAAAGTGAAAGGAGACAAGACTCACCTCCCCCTACTTGGTCAATTACAGTCATCTCGTCTATTCTATTCTCGAAAGCGTGTAGACAGAAGGCCCTTTTTTCGGGTTGTCTTGTTTTCAGGCCTCCACGGCCATCCGAGGTTCTCCATTCTCAAAAATCTTCAACTTTCCCACGTGTGCGCAAGCTTGAGAATAGTTTCTGTGATCACTCTACGTAATTTTATAAATCGATTTATGCTTGTAGCTACCCCAGGGGGAATACGTGTAATAGCCCTGCGAGGAACCCCCGCCCGGAGGCGGGAATCTCTTTGAATTTGTCTCTACGATTGGTCTTTCCTGTAGCTGGACCGCACCTTCGCTTCGCACCTTTGGTTTGTATGCAAAATAAAATATCGAATAAGGGTTTAATAAGAAGATATCTTAATTACTTGATCAAGGAACAATGCTTTCGAACATTACTTACGAGAATCTCAATCCTTTTGCCTCACCTTTTGAAAGGGTAGTAAGAATCAGGTGCGCTTCTTCTTCCTGCCGGTTCAGGAGCTTGGGCCCAAGCGGTAGTAGTTTCCTAGTTGGAGTTGGCACACGTAGGCCCGACACCAGAGCTTGGTTGGCGCATTCGGTAAAGCATTCCACTAGCTGGCTCATAGCAAGCAAGAAAGCTCAAAGCCAACAATAAGGTCCGGAGTAGGAGCATTAGGGTAGGCGATAGCCGCTGAATAGTTGAATTTAGCAAGTTGCCAGAAACTGGCACCACCTACCCGAGCAAGAGTTGTGCTCACCAGGTAAATCTGGAGAATGAGAACTTCAACTAAGAAAGAATAAGAATAAGAAGAATTGCTTAAGTAAGGTAGTCGCTTTTTTTTCGGTATACTACTCGGCTCGCAGAGCGAATGAACATAAGTCAAACTGAATATGAGGAGGAAAGTGAGATCGTTGTCCGATCTTTATCGTTGAATCCCCAAATGTGCATCTTCGAGTGTTTCAGACAATACCCAATCTCCCAGTATCAATATTTTAACTTCTCAAGCCAGTACAGGTACAAAAGTGGCTACAACGGAGCAACTTACTCCTGAGATGGATTTACCGATTGAACTAGATTTACCCGCCTTTTTCAACCAAGTGGATTTCCCCATGCTACCAAGTTTTAAGAAGACTAAGGATCCATTCAATGATCTTTTTGATAATATATGTGAATAAATAATATCTATAGTCCAACCATTTCCCGAATTTCAAGGGTTGGATTTGTATTTTTTGGACGAAGTTATTTCATTGTCCTTTTTTTCCATGATGGATGAATATTATTTTTCCATTAAATGCCTCCAAGGCATATACTTAGATTTAATAACCAATGGTGCTTCTTCAGCCTTTTTAACCCTTTTTCTTAATTATTGAATTGAAGTTATATAAAAACAGAACTAACAAAGGGTCTGTTCACGTAGAGGTTATTGTAGTTTTCGTAGTTGCAGGAATTTCTTTCCCACGATTTGGTTGGTGTTCAGTGTACCGCTTGTGACACCTATGCTTTGCATGAACATCTCAGTGTCCAAGATAAAAAGAATGAAGGGAAGAATCGACGTGGTGAGTGTTCTCGAAGAGAAAATCATGATGAAAAAGTGCGAGGAGAATTCTAAACTCGAGATGTTAGAAGGTGCAAAATCAATGGGTGCAGGAGCTGCTACAATTGCTTCAGCGGGAGCTGCTATCGGTATTGGAAACATCCTTAGTTCCTCGATTCATTCCATGGTGCGAAATCCATCATTGGCAAAACAATTATATGGTTATGCCATTTTGGGCTTTACTCTAAACGAAGATATTGCATCGTTTGCCCTAATTATGGCCTTTTTTATCTCATTCATATTCCAAGTCTGTTACTAATCATTTATGGTGGGTGGGTAAGCAGGAGGGGATTCCTGTGGTTAGACTAACTGGTCGAGAAGGTTAGCGAGGTTCCTGCTATGGTGAAGTGAAAGATCTTTCACTATAGTGGGAAGAAGACAGGTGGGAGCGAGCGGAGCGAGACCAAAGCAAGATTTAGTGGTGGGTTGTCTTCGCGGTCCCATTTCATCGACATAGTCAGAAGCTATGGATGTTGTAAACACACAAGTGAAACACTAATGAGTATAGGTTTTGGGGGATGTAATTTCATCTAAACCTAGAAACCCATATCTTTATATATGAAATTACTTGGTCCTTTTTTTTAGCCCTTTTTCGTTTGTGCATCTTTCTCCCATGCTTTCAGTTGGTCAACAACCATCCAAAGTGCTCTATACTTCTTCACTACTCGTACATGCTTGACGGAGTTATACTGTATTGAGGGAATCATTTTGTCTCAATCAATCAAGAATACCTCAACTGGATAAATTCACTTATTTCACACTAGATCTAGCGCAGATCATCACCAGCCCACTTGAAAAAATTGAAATAATCCCATTGATTCCTATGAAAATAGGAAACTTATATTTCTCATTCACAAATCCATCTTTGTTTATGCTACTAACTCTCAGTTTGGTCCTACTTTTGGTTTATTTTGTTACTAAAAAGGGAGGAGGAAACTCTGTACCAAATGCTTGGCAATCCTTGGTAGAGCTTATTTATGATTTCGTGCTGAACCCGGTAAACGAACAAATAGGTGGTATTTCCGAAAATGTTAAACAAAAGTTTTCCCCTCGAATCTCGGTCACTTTTACTTTTTCGTTATTTGTAATCCCCAGGGTATGATACCTTATATCTTCACAGTTACAAGTCATTTTCTCATTACTTTGGGTCCCTCATTTTCTATTTTTATTGGCATTACTATAGTGGGATTTCAAAATATTAGGCTTCATTTTTTAAGCTTCTTATTACCTGTAGGAGTCCCACTGCCATTAGCACCCTTTTTAGTACTCCTTGAGCTAATCCCTTATTGTTTTCGAGCATTAAGCTCAGGAATACATTTATTTGCTAATATGATGGCAGGTCATAGTTCAGTAAATATTTTAAGTGGGTTCGCTTGGACTATGCTATGTATGAATGATCTTTTATATTTCATAGTGGATCTAGGTCCTTTATCTATAGTTCTTGCATTAACCGATCTGGAATTAGGTGTAGCTATATCACAAGATCATGTTTCTACGATCTTAATCTATATTTACTTGAATGATGCTATAAATCTTCATCAAAGTGCTTATTTTTTTTTATAATTGAACAAAAGCGAGTCTGAATGGGTATACTTTGTCGTGGAGCATTCCGAGTATTTGCTTTAGGGATCGTTCCTGCGCATCTCCTTACTTTATAGTAGTTATTGCTCCGGTTTCAGAAGGTATAGCTCTTGCCTTAGCTTTTTCTTTGAAATCGGAGACTGTTCCAATTTCCTACTGAGATAGGCAAGAGGAGGGAGAACTAGACATATCTTGCAAAGGCAAAGATAGGTTAGAATAGATAGCTCACGGGTGGGATTGACGGGATAGATGACTATTGTAGAAAGAGGTAGAACCGAGGGAAGAATTATGGCTATAAAGGTCATCACCCTCTTAGGCACATGGTTCTAAAGATTCAATCTCAAATTTGTACTAACGAGTAGGCAGAAGAAGAACTAGAACTAGAATTCTTCGCCCCTCCCCTTATACCAAGAAGCAAGTTTAGAACATAAGGATAACAGATTCATCTATTATAAGTTATTAGTTTACGGAGCTATCTCAGATATCTTGAGTAAGGAGATGGGACGAGATAGTTAGAGTTCTATTTCTAGGAAGGAAGAGACTATCGGGAAGCTCACTCTCGGCGGGGCTCGAAACAGAAGGTAGAACGTAGTATCTATTATTGGTTTATCTCATCAAGCTATTACAAAAAAGTTCAGCGGAGACAAAGAAAGAAGCCATTTTTACGATATTTTTGCTTCCAGTCCGGAACCATCCTAAACCAAAGAGCGGGGCTAAGCGAAAGGCATGGCGATACAGTGTTCATACTCGAGTTGCTCAAATCCAGTGGGAATATCAGGAATAGTAGGATCTAGTAGGAGCTTGCCTTGGAATGCAGGGAGGGAGCCCGGAGCTATTGAATTATTTCATAACACAAGGAGAAAAATAGGACTCTTTACCAGTATCATAACCTCTCGATGGGAAATGAAACTTAGATCACGATGTGAACCTACTTATGAGTGGAATTTCGTTGATAAGCAAATTCCCCGGGAATACAAACTTTTCTCCAATTGAGATGCTTTCTTAATTTATGGATTCTATGCCAGATTCAGTTAGTGTGAAGTGTGATCCTGGCTCAGAAGGAAAAGCTATATGCTTAACACATAGAGTTCGATATAGGTAAGGATGTGCTCCAAAGTTTTCAATTCCACCTTATCAACCTGAAAAGAGCTAATACAGGCTTAGCCTGCCTTTTATATTATCCTTCTATTCTAGGCGAGGAGGGCAATTTAGAATAAATAGCCCCAGAAAATACTACAAACTAGTCAAAGGACAGTCTGCCTTATTTTTCTCCCGTTTGAGGCCCCTATTTTCTTGGAGATAGCATGGTCTGTGCTAAAACAGCAGATTCGTGAGCAAGAGCGTATTTCACAGTTGATTCAACAACATCCATTTTTTCTGGGGAACTTTCATATTAGTCTATTCTTTCTTTTAATACACTATAAATGTTCTATATTTACTCCTAAATATTAAGGATAATTACATTCTTGAAAGGATCAAGGGCTCCACCCTCTCGCATAAAGTCTTACGCTCTTATCGTCAACCTTCATAGCCTTTTGCTCGTTTGGTCTCGCTATTTCATTCCTGTTCTCTCTTTCAAGCTTCTTTCCATCCTGGGGATTTCTTCTCATTCCGTCTGTTCTGCTAGCTGGTGTCTCCTTCTCTCTTACTTATCTATTCCCATCCATCTTTACCTCTCCTACTCCACTACTTCCCTCCTTTAAGGCGTGATTAATGCGCCTAAAACCTCTCTCTTGAAAAAGAATATTTTTTTAGTGGAGCCTTAGCCCGTGAACCCATAGGAATATGGCCCTTCTTCTTTGCAAAAAAACTTCTGAATTATCATCACATCAGTAGGCGCAGAAAGCAAATCTTGGTATTGACTTATTGAAAATCTCTTTGAGATTTCTTGGACAAATCTTTTTGTGTGAGGCTGATGTTCCCCACCTTTATTACCTTGTTTTTTGGGCTTAAACTTTTGTGACTCATAAGCCCTTCGTATCTAAAGATAGATGGCTAAAGGGCGAGTTTCGCAGTTAACTAAGAAGGCGATCGATTGGCTTGGAGAGGAAAGGAAACCCGAGACTGAAAACAAAAAGGATGTGAATGAATTGAATAAAGAAAGAATATATAGAACCTTGAGCATTTTCTCCTCTCGGAAATACAATGGTTGAGAGTAAAAAAAGGGTATCCACATAGAAGGTTTGCTGGTATACCTGGTAGATGTTTATCTTTTCGACTTCAGCGAAAATGTTCAAAGCACCACTTTCGTCAATTATCTTGATATCGAAAGGGAATAAAACAGGGTCTTACTTACTAAAAATTAAAAAAAAGGAAGTTTCCTGTCTTAGTTTCACTTCATTGAACTGGCAACTACCGCGCAACGTGCCCTTACTTGGTGGGTCGTTAATTAATTAGTTTTAAAAGAGGGATATATTTCGATCTTGCTCTGAGTCGTCAGGCTAGTAAAGCGCTACTTCTAAAATGATCATTAAGGTCATTCGCTCGGTGGCTCTACTATGGATCAAGATATGCTGCCTGCCTATCATGCCAATGGCGCTGCTGGTGGATATGCCAAAGATGTCCTGGCTCCAAACCGGGTACTTGAAATGCTAAAGGTACTTCTTGTGGTCCTGCTCCAACCACTCTTCCTTCTCTACCTATTTCTTCAAAAACTTAAGCTACTTAGACTGATGATGGCAATCTTGAAGGGAGATATCTGGACCTGGAGCAACTCGTCTTGATCTTTATTATATTAGGATGTGAGGAAAGTGAAAGAAGGTAATAATCAAGAAGAGGAATGAAGAATGTTAAAGAAGTCCCTATAAGTACTTCACTTAACCTTTCTATAGTTTTTCTTCCCCTCTTCCCTCAAAGCGTGCTCTTTCATCCATGCCCATGGTTCTTACTTTAATTTTCCCCTCCTCATGTAGGAGCGCATCTTGTTTTCAAAGATGAGTTGTAGATGAGTCGGTTTGATCACCCCACATATCGACAGTTTTTAATGCCTTATCCTAGGCCCATCTAGTTGATCGAGGGATAGACGAGTATAAAGAAGAGATGGAGAATCTTTTATTTGATCTTGATTTGATGTATATGTTACTATGCCTTCGTATAAAGGAGGATTAGGGGTACAGTAGATAAGGGAAGCAACTCACCGATAATAAGAAGAACTCACATTCTCATCCTGACAGATGACCAACCTGTTAAGGCATCTTTCTCAATGACCATCTTCTCCTATTCCAGTTCTTTTCTCTTTCTTTAGGGACAAGTTAATTTTCATTCCCTCGATATGGCTAGGTGTGAAGAAACTTCACGATCCAATGAATTCCCTAAAATCGAATGACACACGGAGAATTGGAATAGGCTGATTGATCCAGGTAGCGACATGCTCCAATCGAAAGGAATCATGCGTACGCTAGAAATATGTATAGGCAAGACTTTCTTTATGATCATATGGATCGCTTTTCGTGACTTTTCTTTTCATAGGAATAGATTTTAGTCTAACCAGCTTTCTAACTTTAGGGGACCAAGAATCAGTCTTTTGATCCTCCTTAATCCTACTCTTGTCTTTTGAATTAAGCTTCTGATTTAGTTCGTGCAGACGCTAAAGGATCAACTGACACTAGATAGGAAAGGTTTTCGATCAAAGCTCTCGAACCTGTTCCATAGTCACTTTAGGATTCGATTTCTGATCCGGTTGATGTTCCGACATCCTGAATCGAGGTGGCTCTAAACTCAGGTTTGCCTACCTCTCTAGTTACATTGAATTAAGGGGGGCTTCGAAGCCTTAATTCAACCTAGAAATCTCGCTAGAAAACTAGCCATATCGATCTAGGTAAGTGGTGACAACAAAAAGGATTTTAAGCTTGAGGGGCGGTGAGCGAGGTAGGATAAAATGTTATTTGAACTAGGGCAGGCTGAGGAGGCCCTATGTACTCTGTCTTTTCATGGGTGGTGGGCGGAGAAAAAAGGCATTCATTAAACCTTTTGGAATTAGAGACGAAGTGTCGTTTAAAGACCTTTTCAAAAACCACTTTGTAGAGGGCGGGTATCACGCTCAATAGAACTAGACTTTGCTATGTCAATAGTCAATAGGAGAGATAAATAAAGAGAACAGCAAGAGGAGACCTTTTTCTTTAGCACGAGTAGCAAAAGACTGAGTTTTCTCATGTTCTCATGCTTCACACAAACCTAGGCTAGGAAGCTTGAAAGCCATATCATACCATATGGATTTAGAAAGTCCGATCAAAAAACAATAAAAAGGATTGGGAAGGCTTGAATGGATGGATTCCAAGGCCAGGGCTCGATCCTGCACAATTCAGACCAGCTAGTATGTGTTTAATTTACTTAATTCACTCACAAGCCTTCACATCGCTGCCCTAGCTTCGTTTTAAGGGCACAACTTAATGAACAACTTACTCTATTGATGTAATATTCATTCATAGTGTCCAGGCGGACCGTTCTGAAGATGAAGGTCCCTAAGAAACCTAGAAAGAACAAAACCAATACAGGAACTACAACTAAGAAAGAATAAGAATAAGAAAAATTGCTTAAGTAAGGTAGTCACTTCTTTTTTTCGGTATGCCACTCCGCGAGCAAGGAGTGCCACGCACGAGTGGAGCAAAAAGAAAGCAAGGGGAAATCTTCTTATTTTTGGGGAGAAATCCTTTTATTGCGTATTGAATATAGATCCATGTCTTTCTTGTTCCACTAGCTAAGACCAAATTCTCACATGTCCCTTTCGTTATTACAACCTTCTATTTTTATGTCAAAAACTAGAAGCTATGCGCAAATTCTCATTGGATCTCGGTTGCTCTTAGCAGAGATGGCTATTCATTTAAGTCTTCGGGTAGCACCACTAGATCTTCAACAAGGTCAAAATTCTCGTATTCCGTATGTACATGTTCTTGCGGCTCAGATGAGTATTCTTGTTTATATCGTTACGACTATAAACATGTTTCTGTTCCTATTAACAAAACATCCCTTTTTCTTCGCTCTTTCGGAACTGGTACAGAAATAGGTGCCTTTTCTACGTTGTTTACCTTAGTTACTGGGGGGTTTCAAGGAAAACCTATGTGGGGCACCTTTTGGGCGTGGGATGCTCGTTTAACCTCTGTATTCATCTTGTTCCTTATTTACCTGGGTGCACTGCATTTTCAAAAGCTTTCTGTCGAACCGGATCCTATTTCAATCCGTGATGGACCGATCGATATACCAATAATCAAGTCTTCAGTCAACTGGTGGAATACATTGCATCAACCTTAGAGCATTAGCCGATCTGGTACCTCAATACACATTCCTATGTCCATTCCAGTCTTGTCTAGCTTTGCTAACTTCCCCTTCTCAACCCGTATCTTGTTCGTTCAGGAAACACGTCTTCCTATTCCATCTTTTCTCGAATCTCCTTTAACGGAAGAAATAGAAGCTCAAGAAGGAATACCAAAACCTATTTCACTCGTTGGTCTTTTTGCATCCATGGTTGAATGGTTAAAGTGCCTAACTCATAATTGTCGAATTCGTAGGTTCAATCCTACTGGATGAACGCCAATGGGACCCTCCAATAAGTCTATTGGAATTGGCTTTGTACCAATGGAATCTCATCATCCATACATAACGAATTTGATGTGGTGTATTCATATCATAATGAACAGTAAGAACTAGCACTCTTATTGAGACTTTAACTCATATGGAAGAAAATAGATTTATAGATGGAATCAAATATGTAGTATTTACAGACAAAAGTATTCGGTTATTGGGGAACAATCAATATACGTCTAATCTCGAATTATGATCAACTAGGACAGAAATAAAGCATTGGGTCGAACTCTTCTTTGGTGTCGAGGTAATAGCTATGAATAGTCATCGACTTCTAGGAAAGAGTAGAAGAATAGGACCTATTATGGGACATACAATGCATTATAGACATATGATCATTACGCTTCAACTGGGTTATTCTATCCCACCTCTTAGAAAGAAAAGAACTTAAATAAAAATAATTAATAGCATGGCGATACATTTACACAAAACTTCTACCCCGAGCACACGCAATAGAACCGTAGACAGTAAAGTGAAATCCAATCCACGAAATAATTTGATCTATGGATAACATCATTGTGGTAAAGGTCGTAATGCCAAAGGAATCATTACCGCAAGGCATAGAGGGGGAGGTCATAAGCGTCTATACCGTACAATCTATTTTTGATGGAATAAAAAAGACATATATGGTAGAATCGTAACCATAGAATACGACCCTAATCAAAATGCATACATTTGTCTCAAACACTTTGGGGATGGTGAGAAGAGATATATTTTACATCCCAGAGGGGCTATAATTGGAGATACCATTGTTTCTGGTACAGAAGTTCCTATAAATATGGGTAATGCCCTACCTTTGAGTGCGGTTTGAACTATTAATTTACATAATTGGAAATAACCAATTAGGTTTATGACGAAACCTAGAAATCGATCACTGATCCAATTTGAATACCTCTGCAGGATAGACCTCAACAGAAAACTGAAGAGTAACGGCAGCAAGTGACTGAGTTCGCTAGTTCCTCATATAAAATTATTGACTCTAGAGATATAGTAATATGGAGAAGACAAAATTGTTTCAAACACCGACAGAACCGGAAGCGCCCCTTCTTTCAAAGAGAGGAATATGGGTTATTCACATTTCATTTGATGGTCAGAGGCGAATTGAAAGTTACGCAGTGGGAATTATAAATATTCCTCGGGGGGAAAATAGAGATGTCTCCTACGTTACCCATAATATGTGAAAGTATCGATGTAATTTCATAGAGTCATTCGGTCTGAATACTACATGAAGAACATAAGCCAGATGACAGAACGGGAAGACCAAGGATGTACAAGATCATAACATGAGTGATTCGGAAGATTTGGATTCATATATATATCCACCCATGTGATACTTCATTCTACGATATATATAAGATCCATCTGTATAGATATCATCATCTACATCCAGGAAGCCGTATGGTTTGGAAGAAGCTTGTACAGTTTGGGAAGGGGTTTTGATTGATCAAAAGAAGAATATACTTCAACTGATATGCCCTTAGGCACATCCATACATAACATAGAAATCACACTTGGAAATGGTGGACAATTAGCTAGAGCAGCAGACGAGATAGGAGTAGAGTCATGTAAAGAGCTAAAACCATTCTCTACATACTAGAACACCAAGTACTTTTGCTTATGAAAGATGAGTAGCTTATTCTATAACAGATTTTCAACCTCCCTTCGGGAAGAGCAATTTTCCCTTGCCTTTAGCCAGTTCCAGTCATGAGATGACTTTTCCCTTACTCTTTTTATTCACAATCTCTCTCTGCTCACCGCTCTTCCTGTGGGTCGAGCCTCCTTTTCAGTCGCCCTCTAAAACTAAGTCGGTTAAGCTCTTTCGGCTCCTAGACCAGCTGTGATCTTTCCTCATGTTGGTTTGCTTACTTAAATTTATGCATCCTTAGAGTCAGTCCCTTTTTTGGAGAAAAATTCCGAGCCGGTAAGCAAGACAAAGCAAGTCAATGTGGGAAAATGCTCTCGATGGCCATAGACCTGAATGGTTGAAGTGTGCAGGATCACTCCTGAAACTTTCTTCCTTTATATAAGGAATCCTCTTGGTTGGTAGAAGCTAGAAGACGGCTGGGCGAACTGCTATTTTGCATAGTGAGAGTAAGATAGACTAGGTGCTTTTACTCAACTCGTAAAGGTTCATTTCTAGTTAGAAGGATAAGGAAGCAAAATTAGAGTCCTTTAATAATATGTCTGTCATTACGTGGGAATATCTCCACTATGGAAAGAAATAAATGAAAGAACAACATTTTCAACACATTTATACAAAAAAGTCTTAATTATTATATTAGCATAAGTAGTAAACATTTTAAATTAGGGTTTTTTCCATACATGCAAACATAATTAATAAAACCAAACAAAGATAGTTAGCAAAGATAGGAGTCTCTCTTCAGTAGGCATCGGAGTAGATCTACACTAAAAAAGACAAAGAACAACCTAAATTAAAACACATTACTTTGCGTCTACAGACACTTATTTAAACTTTCTAAAACTAAAAAGTGTCGACGGACTCTTCTATTCTACTCTCTCTGGGAATCCGAAGCTATGTGGATGACCCCCGCAGTTAGTTCCCTTCATTTCTGAAGGAGGGCCTCCTTCCTCTCTTCCAGACCGTGAATGTGGTTCCGGATCTCTTGCATCATCTTTGCTACGGCCTCAGGGTCGAGAGGAGGCAAATGCTCCCAGAACAGACCCAGCCTTTGCTCTGATTAGAGCTTCTCCTCTTCGACTTGAGAGATTTCTTGCGAAATTACTTGAAGTCTTATAAAAGAATCCATGGCTACACTCAAAGCTTTTTTTTGGCCGGCTTCTAAGTTCCTCTCAGTCTCCCTTTTCCAAATAGAGACTAAAAGAAGCTTTTATTTATAGGAGTTGGAGGCCCTTAACCCTTTCTTATTATTAGTAAGATAGGTTGTCTTGGTTCTGTAACATGGGTCTTTTCAAACCTGACTTTTCATGAATATGGAACCCCATTCACTTATATTTTAGTGCGTTGAATAATTGTCCTTTCCCCGTACGGATTTGAGTACAAAAGGCCCACCCCAAAGAGAGAATAGTGTTTTTTTGCCACGCGTCTTAATCCCGATCACTCTCTCAAGAATAGGAGGAAATAATAGATCGAATCCGTCAGAGAGTACTCCACTACGAGCTACCAAAGCTCGCTCAGTCAATCGTCAATCTCCAGACCATAGCTTACCAATACAACCACGTGTCACCCCGCAGGCTTCATCGTACCCTGCATACTCGTCCCGACCTATTTGTACCCAACTATAATCTCATCCCTTATAAAAGAAAAAAGGGCCCCTTGGCCAATCGTCACTCGACAGCTCGAAAGAGGATCAATACAAAACCATGTGATCTGTACTTTACGTACTTCCCCTTAGGCCTAGGGCTTTGTCGTACGCTGCTTACTTCTCTTTCACTTTCACTGGCTTCTACTTGTCTTAGTTTTACTGGCTTATTTATAAAATGGTATCAGCATTTGAGATGACTCTCCCCAGCCAATCCTCAGTAGTCCGTCCTTTCTTAGAACCACTATATCTTGATTGATCTATTTCTTTCTACCTTTACAGCTCGCTTTGTAAGTTCACTAGTAATACACCAATACAACACTAGCTATAGCAGTAATTAGTACAATGAGTCAGGGGTGGGGTGAATTCAATAATAAACCCCTATTGGCATTCCAACCTTCCTTCTCTTTTCAGGGAGAGCTAATACGGGTATTTTGGTTTATAGGAAATAAAACCTACTATTCCACTATGAGAGAAAGGAGTGAAAAGCTATGTAAAGTAAAAGAGGAAAGGCTCTCTGACACAAAAACATAGTGTACATTATGAGATATCCTATCCTTTATAAAGCTAAAAGCAAGTAAGCATTTCGAGTGTATGGAAGCAAGAAGTGTTAGTATGTATTCCACTAAGAGAACAGTAAGGAAGTGAAAGTCACAATAGTCTTTCTTCTCTTTCCCCCTAGCAAGAGTAAAGCAAGAAGAACTGATCGATCTAATTTCCCTATTCTCTTATTATAGATACTATAGCTAATCTATAGTGTGGACCTTAGATCAGTATGGAGGGCAGACTACCTTCTTACAGAGTGCTCTATCCCTAAAAGAAAATCTATTTTAGCATACTCTCTTTCTTTGGAAATGATATGATACTAAATTTAGATACTAGCTACTAGAAGAGGAATAAAAGCATATAGCTAAAAGGCCTAAGAGAGCCCGAGGCCAGGAAAGCTTCGATCCTTATGAAACAAAGAGGCAACAGAGAAAGAGGCTTAACCACAGAATGAAAGACTTTAGATTCTCTAGCTCGGTAAGAGAGGGGAGGTTCACACGGCTTCTTTGTATAGAGAAATTGATGTAGACAGCCTATTATATTAAGGGAATGGATCAGAGTGCAGCAAGCTCATCTAATATATTCGACTTCGCTTGCTTGCACGACTGACATACTCCTCTTTGCTTTCAAAATAAAATATTTCTTCATAATCTTTCTTTGTGCTCGTAGGCTACAGATCCTACTCCCTAAGAAGAGTCATTAAGAAAGAGGGATCCATTTAAAGGAATTCATGTTGATTGCCTAACTTTGGGTACTTTCAAGGCTCACAATACAATAAGAATCCGAGCGACTAGGAGCAGGCTTGAATACAGAAAGAGATTCGTACTGTTTGCGCTTACTTACCCATTTGCTTATTAACAAAGACAGCCACGTTCGCTTACCCATTCTTTTCCTACCAATGATAGAGGAAGGCTTACCTCAAACCTGAACCCCCTATGATTGCTTCCACTTGAAGAGACTGACTTGCGCCCATAAGTACTAGACTTTGATAAAGGAATGGGGAGGCATAGATGTTTAATACCGGCATCGTAATCGTAAAAAGATAATCAAAACCTGCTACTTGAAAGCACCTATTAAAGAAGAGGGACTTGATTAAAAGACTCATACAAAACTTATTCCAGACCTTATTCCTTCGCATGCTTCTAAGGCTCGAACTCGTCACTAAGTATGAGATCTCTAATGTCATGTCAAACCTGAAAGCAGATGCGAGAAAGATGTCAAAAATCTGTTAGGGTCAGATTGGACTTTATCTTCTTGCCCTGCTTGCCACCACTCTGAAATCCTGATTCGTAGCCCTCTAAATCATTCCGAAATAAGTTAGGTGTAGGGGTCTAGCTCATCTCTAAGACTATGATAAGACCTTGTCCAGGAACCAAGTTCTTTCTATTTTAGTATAATGGAGTCTCAGTAAACCGTTCTAAAGCCAACCCTCTAGCCCGTCAGGGTTTCTCAAACTCATCTCGCCGGCGGAATTCTATTATCTGTCCTACCTCCTATGAGCCCTAAACAGACCAAGCTTCCTTAGCATACTGAGCCTACCTATTCAAGAGAATAGAGCCTAGCTACAATGGTATTTATTCTCCTTTCAAGGAAGATCCTTTCTAGAGGTTGTCCATCAACGAATTAGTGATCCAACTGGGCATCTTACGTATGAATTCGTGCTCCAAGTATGGGCTATTTCCCTCTTTCCAGAAAGGAAGAATAAGGCAAGACTAAGTCATTTAGCAGTTTTTTATTTCCATTCTGCCTTCACCATGCCTACCCTGTAAAAACGATTCTCCAATTGATGATTTTTCAGTTTCGGATATGAAGGCTTAGGTTTCCATTTTTGTTCTAGGTTTTCTTTATTCATCGGGGCGCTCAGTTCCTTCCTGTTCCCAGAGCTGGGGAATTGTAGTGCAGTTCTTACTGAAGGCTGCTTTATTTGGAAAGACGTGCTCTTGTTGTTTTATTGCTGCTGCGGCCTCAATACAATTCTGGCTATCCTCTCTTTTCCTTTGCGTGCGACCCGTGATGTTTTGATACTTTATTTCTTTCTTTCTCTATCACTTTTTTTAGGGCCTCCCGGACCCCATTGTCAATAGTGTTCTTTAGCGGGAGGTATGTCTCGGCTAATGCTTTTGTTTCAAATAAAAGCATCTTCTCTTTCGGCATCTCTTCCGCTTGTCCAGTAACCTCTTCTTTCTCAAAAAGTAAAAGCAGGAACCCGGTCTTGAGGCCCTTAAACAATAGTAATAACACGAATCCTAAGCTACGGTACGCGAAGGAATGGTTCCATGAATCATGGGCGGATCTTAACAGATTTCCCATCAGAGGACTACTACGACTACATCATCGTCGAGGCGCCCCGGTCTGAACATGCCAGGTAGGTGGAAAAACCCAAGGGCAGAGCCAGGGGGAGGGGGCAGCCGGAAAGGATAGTTCCTGAGGTTCTAGAAAATAATAAACAGGAGCATGGGTACATACAAACCTGACGGATGGGACAAGAATTATTTTTGGGCGATCAACCAACCCAACTCCAACACTGACTCGGCTTTGAACGAGTTTGCATATTAAGTAAATAGAAATAGAAAAACCTACTTCCGCTCGGTTGCTTATGATAGACCAAAGAGAGGCACTAATAGAGTATAGCAAGCTGCTCGTAAGATAGCAATAACTTGATTGCTAGCTTACCAACCAACAGCTACAATACCACATTCCACCAGTCATATTGATTTGATTAGCTTACTGTTCGCGACAAATTTTGTGTACGGAAATTAATAACTGCAATCACGAAATAAATGTAAAGAAAAATTCTTTTTTTAATAAAACTTATGAGTACAACTCTGTGTATCCCCTAATTCTTGTCTCTAATTTATTTTTCTTGATTCGAGGGCTGAAGCGGCGTATTTCTTGAGTGCAGGATGATGTGGACCTCCTTGTGATTTACTTGATGGTCAAGAAAAGTTAGTAGTGCTTCGGATTGATCACGAGGGACTTCTTCTCTTGATCACTCCTTCTTGTTTTCTTCAATTCGAGGGACAATGTAGTGTATTTGTCGAACGAAATGAGTTCCTTGTGATGTGTTGAATCTTCAATGAACTTCCATCAGCATTCAAATTGATCTTGAGGAAGAACATCTCATGGATTTCTCCTTGCTTTTTAGAGAACCTTGGAGAAGACTGTTACATTGATACCTTCTTGTGATCGATTTTAGCACTAACATGGTTTGCTTCGCCGTGTCATTAGCGTCAATGATGATCTTTACATCTCTCACCAATGTCATGATCTTCTCCTTTAAGACGAAGCATCTTGTTGCAGGGTGACTGACTATGCGGTGATATTTGCAATACTTTGGATCATCCACCTCTTTTAGATCTTTCACTGGGTAAGATTCAATGATTCCATCATAGGCCCTTTCTATACAACCTAGAGATCCTATAAGCTTTCAGGGCTCTATAGATATGGGAGCGGATTAAGTGAAATAGGAGGCTCAAGTGGTTCATCCGCTTATTCAAGGGATAATCTAAGAGGAAAGTACGATATTCTTCGGTGAGGGATCTATGGTAGCTCGTCTATCTCTTAGCATCAATGCCAGGCCTACTTTTACATCTTGAGACTTCCTTTGCCTTTGAAAGGTTGGAATACAGGAATCGTGGACTAGAGCCCTTATTATTGGTCGGTGTGCCACCAATACATTCTACCTTTGAAATCTAGCTTTACCTGAGCCGCTTCTCGACCGAGATCCCTTCGATGGATGCCACTGTGCTTGGCTCTTCTCAACTGGATTTGGCTTCTATTTAAGACTTTTTGAATATTGAATCTAACTAGTAGCATCGCTCCCGGCAAAGACCCCTCTTTCATTCGAGCAAAGGGCGCTTAACCTGAAAGAGGAAATAGGGGTTTTCCTCGATGCGAAAGAGCTAGATGAGTAATTTATCTGGGACGAATTCCTACTTACTTTTCTTAGTAATGGTAACAAAGGTATGCCAAGGGAAGCTAGGGCCAATCTATTTCTCATTAGCTGCCCGAGAAAGGACCAGTCAATCCAGATAGGTTCTCGCAACTGCCTTTCAAACAGGACCTCGAGAGATAAGCCATGGAAGTACCGCTAGGTAGGGAGCGAGCTCCTACTTCATTGGATGTCTGATGAAAATGGGGGCTTCCAACTGAGATTCATGAAGAGAAGAGAGGACCAGGCATCACAACCTGTGTCGAGCCTATGATAGAGTATGCTCGAGTGGAATTGAGAAGATCAAATGACCCGACAGAGCAGGAAGTGACCAAGTGCAGTTGACTGCAGAACCTGCCCTTTACCGTCGCTGCTAAAGCAAACAGCCAAAGCTTTCCTGTTGATTTCGCAGGCAGTCGATTTTTCATGATTTGGTCTCATTATCTCACATAGCGAGACCACCTCACCACTGAGAGCTAGGCCTGGGTGCAAGTCAACATATTAGAATATCAGACTGATGTGGCATTCTCTACTTGAAAAGAGTTGGTAGACTTCAAGTTGGGTCAGCTAGATCTAAGTAAGTAGGCATCGAAGGAGGATTATAGTAAGGAGTTTTGCGATTTGACTACTTTTTAGTTGAAGAACCTAGTGAGCCAATTCCTATTCCTTCGGAGTCTTCTCTGGAGCTTTCTTCTCTGATGCAATTCTGATTGGAAGAACTTCTAACTTCCCCCAAAGAGCTTAATAGCTCTGAGTGAAGCTCCAGAGTTTCCATTAACCCTTTTTTCTAATTGAAGGAAGAAAGTTATTGAGCCAATCATTCAATAAAGAAAATAAGTAAAGAAAAAGAAAGGTGAACAAGAAGGGAATAAGCTCTCAAGCCTCGGAGGAGAGCAATCTCTTGTGGAAAAAAGGCAATTGCCTGGCAAGATCTAACTAAGCCAATCTTGATTCTCTCTGAATGCTTCAAAGAAGAAGAGTCGGCTAGGAATCCAATTTATGCGTTTGTCTTGCTTGCTGGACGTGGAACTGTAATTCATCCTCAACTGGATAGAATAACTTCGCCTTTCTTCTTCTTCCTGAAATGAAATGAAGAGAAAGTAGGTGTCCGACCTAAAAGGCTTGGTGGAAAAAGCTCTTTTTGTCGGTCAAGACCTTTTGTTGAACTAAGTAAGTCTGTTTTCTAAAAGAAGTAGCTTTCCTCTCATGGACTTCTTCCCGTTCAAGCTAGAAAAGCACCGTAGCTATATCTATCAAAGAGTGAAATTGAAATTAAAGTGGGCGCAGATGCCATCGAATGGGCTCTTTGCCACAAAATGTGATATTTTAGAATCTTTTTCCTTGAAAGCTTCAATTTTTCAGTTCAAAATTTGATGTGAGAAAAATAATACTAGGTCAAGGCAGTAGCACGGTACGGGATCAGTCCCTTGTTCTCAGTGCAACGTGTGAAATGACTTAGTCAAGAGTTCAATCTTAGGATACCGGCAAAGGAAGAAGATGGATACTACTTTGATTCCGATTCGGGCGGAGGAAGATTGATTTAGAGTGGTAGGCGTTTCCATCCGCCCTTACACAGATCCCCCCCAAGAAAAAAGAAATGTGGTATCAGATGTGATCACACGCTGGACACAAATTCGTCATTCTTATGCTTCAGCTTAAACGGGATAAAAGTAGCTATCTGGCACACTAGGGAGTCCTCAAAGTATGAGTCCATAGACTTGCTAGCTAAGAATCGATCGTCAAAGACCAGATTCCTTTTCTTAATACCTTCCTTATCTCTCTTAAGGGTCTTGCCCTAGGCATAACCTATATACAAAGAGTTCCAACTATCGAATCAAAGCAAAGAGGAACCTTTCCCCAGTTGACGAGAGAAAGAAAGGAAATGAGCCCATTAATTCACCAATCTGAAGCTGAAGGAATGAAAGAATTAGAGTCTTGATCCCCTGCTTAACCTGAAATGAAACCTCTCAAGCCAAGGAAAAATTGATCATCCGGTTCATTTTCGAGTCAGGACAAAAAGAGTCCAAAAGTGACTACTCGATAGAAAAGGGGTTTCCCCTATGAATAAGGGAAGTGACAAGCCTTCTTTCTTAGGCCAAGGAAGGAAAGCACAGTAGAACTAGCAAAGCGGGATATGACAGAGTTGGGGAGAAGGAAAAGCTATGAGGCATCAATCCGAAGAACAGACAAAACAGCTTGGCCGAAGGATCAGGAAGAGAGAACGACTATAATTTCTGAGTTAGAACATTATGAACCTTACACACAAGAAAGTAGACAAAATAGTAGAGAAGATCAGAGACGGGTTTAGCGAGAAAATTAGCTCACACCTATCTTTGATGAAAGAAGTCGCAAGTTTAGGTAGAAAGAACAACCAGTGTCAGAGAGATGATTTCTGTTGAACTCTTACTTTACATGAAGGGAATGAATGCCTTAATAGAAATGGAATGGAATCCGGGATCCAAGTAGATTCGGTTAAGGCAAGTATGAGTTCAACCCTTTTCTCATCGGGCCAGGATCGATAGCCGTGCGACCTGAGGAAAGTGTGGTCAGATTCAGAATCCCCAATGTCTTGGTCTTTACCTTCGGTTCGAGGGACAAGAAATGCATCTAGGTAAGTGGTATCTAATTGAATTGATTCACCGGATCTTCCATATGTGAAAATGGAAGAGATGTCTGTTAAGGTTGGATTCATGAAAGCAAGAAAGGAAGCAAGTTTAGCGAGCATAGAGATGGAAAGTGATGGATTTTCCTAGCTGTTTTCATATCATCCCATTTATTATTTAATGGAATAGAGAACGGGCAGAGCTGTGGCTATCAGGAATGGGCGATAGCCTATGACTAAAAGCACCGACTATCTATGAATGACCAGGATTGGAATGCAAGTCGAAGAGATGATCCTACGAAAGATTTAAAGTTCAGACTATGATGACTGGCATCCTCACTTATGCAGGGAAATTGAGTTGGTGGAGTAGCCAGTGCCCTTGAGTTATTCTCTTCGGTATCTCCTTCTCTCATCGTTAAAGGCACCACAAGGCACTCGACTAGAAGGAGTGGATGTTAGGCACGCAGGGAAGACTCAGACTATGCGCTGGCACTAGTCCTGGGAATGGATTCTTCTTTGATTTAAGGAACGGGACAGAAGAGAACCAGAACCATATCCTTCACATATTCAATCTGATCTTATTTGCGTTATTTCCCAATCATAGTTGTACTGTATTATATTAGTTATTTGTATCCCCTGCCCTGTTAAAATAGTATGGTCTATAACAACACAACCTGAAAGGAAGCCATTTCTAATATGAAGTTTCTAGTCGTCTTTCTTGAGGAGCGAGAAAATGGACTATCTGGTTTGGCCACTACATTTTATGAAAAAGATATAGATGGATCCCCAAGAGCAGAAAGATCAGAAGGAAGTAGGCTCTTAGATAGGGCATTCCCGCTTAGCCCCTGCTTACCTAAACCGTTGTTAGCATATTAGTACGACAGTGGATCGAGGAATCGAAAATGCTTCTTTGATTGTTGAGTAAGGAAACATAGTGGGGAAGGGGATAGCACCGGTCTTGACTCTAATACTATTCTTCTTTGAGTAGATGTCGACATAACCACTGCTATTTCATCTGCAGCTCTTACCATTGAAGGAATAAGTATTGCTTTGGCTTGATTTCTTTCACAAGGTCTAGCTAGGCTGGGAGTCGATTAGCCCGAGTTGTGTTAAGATAAGTGGCACTTGAATTGTAAGTAGCCATCGGCCAGGTCTTGGATAGATCTCAAGCGGGCTTGAACTGCTTTATTTGGTCTTCAGCTGGCCTACGAGGCTGCTGAAAGTGAAGAAAAGGAAAGGTGGTACTAAAAAGGGACTGCTACCAATTAGGCTAAAACGAAGACAGTAAGCGTCGGGTAAAGTGACTTAGTTGAATGGTGAGATATCCTATAAGACTAAGAAGCGGGGAGAGAGAAGGATAACCTCTTTGAAAAGGACAGAGCCGCTTGGCCACTACTTACACATCTAGAGTTCCAGATTGAACTAGGGAATGGAATTCAAGGGCAACAAAGGCCCTTAGATATGACTTCATCCATGAATAGAAGAGATTTTCTTTCTAGTAGAGCTCATCACGACCATGATAACCTAACTCTAGGACTGCTACGGGCACTGATCCTTCTATTTAAAGTTTCCTTTCTCCTATTGAATGTAGTTTGTCCTGCAGCTCGCTAAAGTGAATGTTATTCAGTAGTGTAAACAAGTCACTCTTAACCCTATAGTGAATGCAGATATGTTGCGCTAGGAGGTAATGAAAGTCATGTAGCTCATTTAACTCAACAGGCTACGGTTGCTTATTATGTTCCCAATCTATGAAAGAAGAGTTGAATTCCCCGGAAGAAGATTCGACGAACGGAGAATAAGCTGTAAATCTTAGTTCTCGAAAGCGAGTTAATCTGTCTTCCTTATAGATCTTTCCTCTCTTTGCTTTGGTTGTGTTTAACCACGGTTAAACATAAAGAAAGGGTTGTTTAGCTAATAGTAATAGTTTGAGTGGGTAGCAATCTGAAAGCGAACGAACTAACTAATATATAAGTATATAGAGCTGAGCGAGTAAGCAAGAAGAATATATTGATCGTACATGCATTTCCCCTTCTTTCATCATCATTGAAAGCGCTTTGTCCCGCCTATCAGAAAGGCCCCCACCCATCTCTCTGACTTTGGAGAGCCGCTAAATAATGAGGTTCGGCATCTGCTTGAGCAATAAGAAGAAAGGTTTGATCCGCTCAATTTAGATCATTTCCATGGGCCAATAAGACGGTGTCTAGGATGGCAGCCAACTATCTTTCCGTATGTATTATCATTTCCAGTATGGATCTCGAAGACTCAATATCAGAGGAAGGTTTTTTTCAAATTAGTCCCGTATTAGTATCTAAATTAGTCGAATAAAATTCTAATATAATAGAGTAAGGTTCGAGGCTCACTTTCATAGGTAGCAATAAAGTCCTATCTTGTAGTTACAGATGAAATAGATTTATCTTTCTCTTTGAGATCCAGTAGATGTTGAAGCTTCCATCGAGTAACTTTTGTTCTCTATTGTATTCTGTTTGCCTCGCATCCTTGTGTTGACTTCGATTCCAATGATCAAGCAAGTCAGAAATTCTTTTCGTTTAGATAGGAACAAAACTAATTTGGTTCAAAGAATTTCAACGCCAAGGTTCATTTTTTAATGAGCCCTAACTCTCGCATGAAGAATTTTTGTTGTAGCTTTATGATGAGAGCTTGAATGATAAAATTGGACGAAACAAAAAGTGGAAGCTTATTATAAAGAAAATGGGCTTGAAATCTCAGCTGATTCAACTAAAGCTTTTAGCTCTTCTTCTGAGTCTACTCTTCCTGACGCAACTCATTGACTAGTCTAATGAAAGAAAGTTTTTTAGCATCTTTTAAATTGTAAATCCCAATTCCTGGAAAGCCTAGAAGTACTCTTCCTCTGGTGGACCCAAACACTCCCTTACTAAGCTTCTGAATTCATGCAAGATCCATGCCTATCTACACTGATAATTCATGAATCAATCCCAATCTTTGAGTTAACAAGGATAAGTATGGATGGATTTTGCTATGGAGTTAAAATATAGACACAAGCATCCTTATCTTATAGAAGGGTTGAACAAGTCTACCTCCCTTTACAAAAATAGTTGAATCCAGTGGCAGGTACTTTATTCTGATATCCCCCCTGAGGGTGAGTTAAACTTCCATATCCTTAAGGATAAAATAAGATCTCTTGCTTTGCCCACAAGCCCTACTAGCGTAGCAAGTGTGGTCGCTGGCGTGTTGTTTATTCTAGCGATAGGCTCCAAGCGTTTCTGATTCTAAATTCGGTTTTTTGTTCTGGAATGAATCTGTTCTAAAGAAAGGCCTGCCTATACTGAAGAGAGGCTGCTTCACGATAATGAATGGTGGTATCGGTAGGGGCAAGCATAGCACTCGTTCCCGCAGCCCTTGTTGCAGCTGATAGACTCAAAAGTAAGTGGGGCTACCCCTACTCTAAGATAAGATGGTTCTTGCCCTCAAGTCAGGGAATAGAGCTAACTTCATCGGATAAAATAGCAATTCCTAGTCCGAATCCTGGACCTGGTTCTCTTCTTCCAATTTCGTACATCAAATTGTGTATATAAAGAAGAGTTTGTCCTTCTTCAAAGAGATAAAGTCGCGTGGCCCCTCAAGATAGAGGCTTCAGTCATCGTTAGAATCCCGGGGCGGGCCAAATTACATAAAGAAAGGAGATTTATTTCAAAGTGGTTCAGGTTGCTTAGCTAGACTGAAAATCCCTGTGTGGTTCAAATCCACATCCACTTCACAGCAAAGAAAAAGAATGTAGGGTAGAGGAATTGGTCAACTCATCAGGCTCATGACCTGAAGATTGCAGGTTCGAATCATGTCCCTGCCTAATCAGTGGAACATTGTTCACCGAGATAGAAGGTCGGTCCCAACCCATCTAAAAAATGGTGCTAGTGCTCAGTCTTGGTTGGTTCCACCTGTTGATACCCAATTTTGCCCTCATATTTTTTTAAAATAGTATATATAATTTCAAAATTTCATCTTTGCGTCATTATTTAATTTATAAGCATTTTTTAAATAATTTTTCATAATATTTAGAGCTTTAAAATTAATTTTCTCGCATTTAAATTACTTGAATATTTACTAATTATTCCTTTAAATTATTTGTGATGACTTAAATATTTTTACTTCATTTCATATAATTATATTAGTATTTTTAGGTTATTTACACGATCTTGCAATAACAACCTATATTTTTGCAATTTATTGTATTTGTTATTTTATTCAAGGTCAAAATAAATTTTTACATTTTTTTATAATCTCTACAGTTGTTTTATATTACTGAATTGCATTAATAGTATTTTTATATTTATTTTAGCTATTTTATTAAATTAATTTTTCTTTAATTTCTTATATTTTTAAATATTGCCCAAAATAGGCCTAATTTCAGACCAGCCTACACCCTAAAACTCCAGCCCAATAACCCCTAGCCCAATACCAGCAATCCACCACCCTATACCTATTTTATGACCCGCCCCATCTACCTTTTAATCCCGGCCGTTGATCTCAGAGATCAACGGCTCACAAAACACCTCCCCTCCTAAATCCACCCTTACCCAAAACCCTAACCATATTATCCCACTCCCGCCGCCTTTGAACCTCTCAATCTCCCCCCTTTTCTCTGAAGAACCCTAATCGCTGCCTTTCCCTAATCCCTCTCCTAATCCCGTTAACAATGGGATTCAGCCGTTATTTTCTTACCATACTTATGTTCCTTCTCCAATGGTTGCCTCTTTATGGTATTACATAGTACTTGCTCTATTTTGGCAAATACAAATCTTTGAATCAAGGGGAATCAGCTTCAATCGTTGGGATCCAGATAATATTTCGTCTATATAGATTTATAGCAAGGCTATATGGGTCCGATTCACCAAGATCCTCGGCCAATCTTTAATTTCTGCCAACTAGGGTTTGTTTGGTTTTCTCCTAATCCGATTCAAAATCAATTTTGCATGTTACTTTTTTCTTATTTTTGTGATTCGATTGATGTTTTCCTTTTCTGATTTTGGTTAAATGAACACTATGAAACCCTCCTAAACGGACGAAATGATCATTGCTACTGCACTTTATATATTTTCCTCACTCGTTCATCTTCTCTAAAACACTTGGGTCTTTGGCCGGCTGAAAGACGAGGCCAGAATATTATTAACCTCATCCGGTGCAAGCACTGCTCCGAGCCCTTTCGAGGCTCTTGTGAACTCTGAAGCATCGGGGATCTTGGATTCTTGCTACTAGTATTCTAAACTCCATATTGTTTAGCTCGTTTAATTTCGCTACTGGTTAGTGTCCTTAACTCTTGCAATGTTAACCTTTTTCCTTCTGTTAATTTATATGTGTTCTATGTGTTAGTGATGTTTAAATTCTGTAAGCATGATTCAGTTTCCTCGTTATTTATGAGTCCCTAATACTATACTATCATGATATTGTTCTATAATCCCCATGTAATTCCATGTTCTTTGTTAGTTGAATTCATTAGGTTTCAGCACACATGAGATGCTTTCGTTATTAGAATGGACTCCAGTTTTTCTTAGTTTGTTTTAGACTAATGAGTGTCCACTACTATATCCTGCACTTCTATGTTGGCATTCTAGACTTTGTGAAGTCCTTTTGTCCAATAAGATAGATCTTTGACCCATGTTGGTTAATGTCTCACTTGTTTTAAATTTATATTTGACCCATGTTGGTTAATGTCTTGATTGCTGGGAATTAGTATATGTGTGTTTGTCCTATAAACTGGACTTCCTCAATCTTCTTAATGATTTCAGCATGCTACACCCTTTTCTCTGTTGAATAATAACTCGATCATGAACCTATGTTATTAGTTTTCTATGTCGAACTCACCTTGTTAAAGAGCTCTATTGATTCTCCTAGTTTTCATGTTCAAAACCCCTTTGTTTCTAAAATGCAAGCTCTAATATGTCTTATGTGAGTCCTGTCAATATGTTTATGATTCTGTATCTATGTCCTAGAACCTCTGTTAGTAGGTTTCAGAATTTGTTTACTTGGTTGTCACGCGTAGTTTGTTAATTTGTGTGGTTAAGTTGTTCATCTGCTATTGCTGGGTAAGAAGGTCCTCCCTTTGGGCCTAGTGTGGATTCTTGTGTGAGCTTGAGTTGAGTAATTGATGCACTCTGAGGTTTGGGGTGTATTTGAATCTGGGTTTGCTGCACGTACGAGGAAAGAACATGCTGAAGGCCCAGGCTTTACTGGGTTATAGTCTTTTGGGCCTGCTATGTACTGGGCCTGTAATCTTTTAATATTTAATTTCGCACTTGTATTCACTAATTTTGGGTCTGTAATAATTTATCTTTTTTGTAAACTAAACAGATGGGGAAATTAATAAAAGGGGTAGGGTATTCTAATTCTCATACAAATGGGTAGAAAGCATGCCTATAGGGCCTATGTGTTCTACTTGTTGTTCTCACTTAGTATGTTTTTGTACACCGACAGACGTCATGCCTATAAGAAATCACACACTCCACTCAACTTGTTTAATACATGTATACTATCCAAAATGTATTAGTTTAAGCAAATGTTGTGCCTGCTTCCACGTCTACTACTGTTTGCTATTGGACAGCATGTCTAAAGAAATCGACATATGTAATTACTTGTTAGACATCATGCCTATGGGACATAATAATACATGCCTTTGCCAATGCTCATCTATATACCATGACTATAGGGTTTTAACTAACTAATTAGTTCTTTCTGTTGCTTTCATTATACTGCCCTACCTAGATGACATGCCAATAGGGGATAAAGTATTCTAAAATCAAGTTAGAATGCCGACTGATAAAATCCTGCCTATAGAATACTCTCACTCACCGAGAAAGCCTATCTATGAAAATCAATGCTGTTAATCCTAAGTTTTTCTAAATAGTTGTACTGCCTCATTGCACAAATAATTAGATATCATGCCTATAGGGTTTGCAATACCTATAATCTGCAAATTCCTTAGTCTAAAGTCGTTGCTTGTACAATACTAGAAATCAGAATCATAGAAGCCATGACTATAGGATTTAAGGACTCGAACTCGTCTTAATTCCGAAATATGCATTAATAAACAACAACAGAGACTAAAATGAGATGTGAAATGGGGAGGCCAACTTGAGCCATTTATTGTCTTTATGTGCAGTCCTGCATGTTTTGAATGTCGCTTATATTTATCATTTTTGAGCAACCTAAATAAAGTCTAGAACTATCCAAATAGTAGGTCCAAAGCCTCCTACGCCATAGGCATGGGACGGGTAGTGCACACATAGGACACGACTTAGAATCGAATTCGAACGCTTTAGATAAACAACTTTAACATAGTAATCGGGTAGCAGGAGATGATAGTCCGTGTCCGCTGAATAATATGAGCAACTCCTATTTAAAAGGAGTTGCGAATTATTATTTATGTTGCACGGGGTGATCCTTTAGGCTAAAAAACTTAGGACCCCTCCCCCCCACTCCTATATACTTGGTATCTATATTTAGTCGTTTAAACATTGTAGTTGTATCCTTGTAGTCCTTAAGATTTGTACCAATTGTGTTATAATGAACTTTTCCGACCTTTATATTCTTTTTATTTATTTGATCACCTAGTCTAATTACATAATCCACATAGTTCTAAGTTCGGCTGGGACCCACAGTTGTGGACCTCGAAGAGTACCTAAAACCTTCTCTTTGAGCTAATTTGAGCCCTTACCCGATCTTTGGTGACGTTGACTAGTCAAACAGAGTTATTTGCACAATAGGTGCCCTAACGCACCTTAAAATCATTAGGTGCGATAGCATGGCGACTCTGCTGGGGAATTACACTTAGGCTCTTACCATAATTAACTTGACTTATGTGGATTACTCTTTTTCTTTATTTGTTTTAAAACCGCTGCTACATGCGCATCCCTTCTCTTATTCACCTTTATTTGTTAAAATTTTCTATGACGTGCACATCCTTTCCCCTGTCCTCCTTTGTGTTCTTCGACTGCTCTTCGTCTCTTTCCATCTTGTCTAAAACTGCTATATCATGCCTTTCCCATCCCCACTTCCTTACCTGCTTCATTATGTTTCCGCATTTTTTTATGAACTAAACTGACTCCTTTCTTTCGTCTTTCTTCTCTATTTACTTTTTCTATTTAATTTACTGTTTTTACATATTTTATCATGCAAATACTTGGCAACGTGTTATTATTTCTGCATAAAGCATGCTTCACATCATATTCCACTCGTTCCAATTATCAGCATAGTTGCGCTTGATGAGTGTCCGCGCTCTTTCAAAATTACCTTTTTTAAATCAAAAAGTTTTATTTGCGATAGACTAGTCGATCAGCGGTGCAATCGACGGTCCCGTACCTTTCCCTCTCAAGTTGTCCACTTGGGAGTACCAGTCTAGGCCATTCTAGAAACCTTACTCCAATATCAAATGTACATGCATCATGTTAAACCTAGTACGGGTTAGAACGTTGTTAACGTAATAGCCCGCTCAGATAAGCCTTGTCCAAAGTCCGACGGGATTTCTACAATCCCAATGGACACTACCATGTTATGTGCATTACTTGGAGAAAATGTGCCAATATGTTGATCATTATTGTGTAAGTGTAGAATCTGGAGGGGGAAAGGCTAACTTTATTTGTTTGCAGAAAATGAAGCACGAAGTCCCCAGGTTCGGCATGGTCCAAAACATCCTACCTCTGCTACTTGACTGGTGGAAAGACTTTGCGCCTTGCAACAAGAATCATGTGAGAAGAATACTTGGTGACTTGCCATCTTTGCTAAATATCCAACCAAATAGAGATTTGATTGAGGCTGCTACCATGTTCGGGGATGAGAAAAGAGAGGTCTTCCGATTTGATAACATAGAAATGACTCCTCTCTTAGAAGAAATAGGAGGTTTTGCTAAGCTGCCATGGGATAGTCCGGGGTTACTAGTACCAGAGAATCGCACCCCTCGTGGTTTTCTAAAGATTTTGGGCTTTAAGTAAAATGAAGAATTACTTTGCTTAAAGAAATCGTACATCCCTTTTGGGTTTCTTTATGAGCGTTATGGGCATAGTAAGTCATAACGTCTTCATCATGAGAAACTTGCCATTACCTCCTTAGGTTGGACGCACCGCCGAGTTTATGTATTCATCATTTGCTTCTTGAGTTTGTTGATATTTCCAATGAAAGGGGGAAGGATTCACACTCGTTTAGCTATGGTTGCGAGAACTTTAATGGAAGGCATCGAGGGTCAAACCTACACCATCATCCCTATGATCCTAGCTGAACTGTACCGCGCTCTAGATCGGTGCAAGTAGGGGTTCGGACATTTTGAAGGTTGTAATCTATTACTGCAAGTCTGGCTATTGGAACACTTTTAGAGGGGAAAATATCGTCAAGAGCTTCCGCGACGGCCATTGAATGACTACATAACTTATCGCCATCCAAAGAAAATGACATTCATCCCAAATAGGTTCGCACAGCCCGGAAATGATATAAGTTATGTACGTTTCTTCAGCAATCTGACAGATGAGAAGTTACATTATATGTTTGAGTAGTTTCCTAGAAGTGAGTTCATCATTAGGTCTTAGGATACTACTCATTTAGTATTTATATGATTGCGAGGCATTTATCCATATGCTCCTATAAGGGTAATGAGACAAGCAGGAAGAAAACAAGTCATACCTCGGGTTTCCAACATGGTCCAGTACAAGCCAGATATCAAAGGGGACATCATTCCTTTCAAGTTCGAGGTACAACATATGTGGAACCAAAAGGTCATTGTGGAAAGAGAGACTATTGAGCCAGACAAGTACCATGCCCGTCATGTGTATTTCTATCCATCATGGTTGGTAGATGATACAGCGGGAGACGTCAAGCCGGGGTCAATTTGGAAAATAGAATCATTGATGATACTGCTGAGGCACGGGTCAAGTATAGAAGGCTTCGCAAAAGGGTTTTTGAGTCTAAAGCTAGACATATGGAACAACATAAAGTGGACATGGAGGAAATTAATGAATGGAATGAAATCACCACTAAGTCCACCGAGAGATTGGAATATCTAGAATAAGGATTGATGGAGCTTGAGGGAAAGATGAGAAAGAGGCTTGCATATTGTCAGAACAAAGATGGTAGTGAAGGAGGGCAACTAGGAAAGGCTTATTTATTATTAGATATGCACCACTTGGGGAACTTGATTGATGGACTCAAAAGAGCCAAGCACGGAGAAGGTCCTTCAGGGACCAAGTAAACTAGCAAATAATGTCCTTTATTATTTTCTAGCCTAGTTTTAGATTTCAATTGTAATAAGGCTAAATGACATTAGTAACTTTATTATTATTGTCGATTTAGTGAAGGTTTGGCTCATTTTCACATTAATGAAATGACGCAATTATTGGCATCAATTTTCTCCAAGTCTATGTGTCGCTTAGGCCTATCTCGGGCACAACGAGGTCCCCAAATTAGGACATGAATTATTATATGATTTTGCAAAACATTATTTAATATTGCAAGCATTCTTTCAATACCCTTACTAACTTGGGTACCTTTTGCCTTTTCTTTCTTTTGATTATTTCCACTCCCCAAGGTTGGTTCGTGCATACTGGCATCATCAACATATCATACTAGATCCAGAGGTCCTTCACCTCCTCCTCCACCAAGCGATCCTAAAGGCAAAAGCAAAGGAAAAGGGAAAATGGACGATTTGAGTGGTATCAGGAAAGACAATGCCACCCTGGTAGAAAATGTCAAAACTTCGGATGGCTGAAGTACTCCGACACAGAATGAACTAGTCTTACGTCTGGAACCGAAAATCCTGGAGATACAAGGAGAACTTGAGCAGGTCCAAAACTTGGCAAACCTTTCTCTCACCCTCAATGTCCCTAATATTAACTAGCAAAATCCAACTACCCAAAGCCAAGCACCACCACAAAATACACAACCAAAATCCACTACCAAATACTCATGCACCACACCAGTACCCCATGCCTCCTCAAAACCTTAACCCTCCACCAGTACCTACTCCTCAACAACATCACCATCATCGAACTCCATACCCACAAACTACCACTTATCACACTCCCTAAAATGCACCACAACCCACTCCTGATCCCCAAAACTCAACCAATGACCACCCTTACGCCCAGATTCCCGGAGTTCATCAAAGTAATCCCATATACGTGAAAACTATACCCCACACCCCGCAACAAACCCTATACATACCTTAATCAACCGAGAAAGACCTGCATATTAAGAACATGGCGGAAGAACTCAAGAAGCTCACTGGTAGAGTTCAGAGTGTCGAAGGTGGTAAAGGCATTGAAGGTTTAAACTATGAGGACTTGTGCATTCATCCATATGTGAAACTGTCGGAGGGTTACAAACCTCCCAAGTTCGAAATGTTAGATGGAACTGGTGACCCAAAAGTGCATCTGAGGACATACTGTGACAAACTTGTAGGGGTGGGCAAATATGAACAAATCTGTATGAAACTATTAATGCGAAGCCTCACCGGAGATGTGTTGTCTTGGTATATCAGCCAGAACCTGAAGAAGTGGGTTAATTGGGTAAGCATGGCATCAGATTTCATGGACAGATTCAGGTTCAACATAGAAAATGCACTAGACGTTTTCTACATTCAAAACCTCAAGAAGAAACCAACAGAAACCTTTCGCGAATATGCTACTTGGTGGAGATATGAAGCCATGAAAGTAAGTCCAGCACTTGGAGAAGAACAAATGAATAAGTTCTTCGTCAGAGCGCAAGACCCGCAATACTATGAAAGGCTTATGGTTATTGAAAATCACAAATTCTCCGATATCATCAAGCTGGGAGAAAGAATAGAAGAAGGGATTAAGAGTGGGATGGTGACAAATTTTGAGGCACTGCAGGCCACGAATAAAGCACTACAATCGGGAGGTATTTCGAAGAAGAAATAAGTAAGAGCCGTAATGGTAGCCTAGGGTCCTAAGTCTCCTCTCACATACCAAACACCTCCACCTACATACCAAACACATCCACCCACATACCAGCCTTCACCCTCCAGATACCAATAACCTGCTACCACCTACCACGCCTATAACACTCAACCCGTATATTACCACTCACCACCACCCGCCCGCCAAAACTACCAAAAACCACGACCAAACTTCGGTCGCAGACCACATAGGCAATACACCCCAATCGCTGAGCCCATACACCAATTATATGATAGATTGAAGGCTGTTAGTTATGTACACCCATCCATGCCGTTGTTATGGAGAATTCCTCTCAATGGATTAACCTGAACAATACATGTGCCTATCATTCAGGCATGAAGGATCATACAAATTATGAGTGCCGCACACTGAAAGACAAGATTCAGACACTGATCGACAACAAGGTCATATAGGTAAAGGAAGTTGCACCAAATGTTTGTAACAATCCTCTCCCGGATCACAGAGGTAAGGGAGTGAATATGATAGAGGCCGACGAGGAATGGGATCTAGAGGGGTCAATCAGACTCATTCGGGAAGGGGATGATCCTAAAACGTCTCTGGTCACCCTCACACCCATTGTGGTACAAACCCAAGCACTGTTTGAAGTCTAGGTAACTACACCCTTCACTGTGATGGTAGCCCCCACACCATCTTACAAGTTTGATGTTATCCCATGGGATTATGTTGCGGAAGCAAGGAGAAAAGGAAAAGCAAAAATGTAGGAAACAAGTGTGGCGCAAGGCATGACTAGAACTGGCAGTGTCTATACACCTGAGCACCTGGGAGGAACAAGCAAAGAAGCTGCATCTAAGCCACCTGTTGTTGAGACTGGACCTGATGACCTTTGAAGAAAGGTACAAGCAAGGGAAGACTCTGTTGTCGATCATCTGAAAAAACTTCCACTCAGATATCCATCTTGTCACTGCTGCAAAACTCCGAGACACACAGGAATGCCTTGATGAAAGTGCTAAGTGAAGCTTATGTACCCACCAACATCACTAGTGGGGAGATGGCCAACATGGTCGGGCAGGTACTGTAAAGCCACAAAATCACCTTTAATGAAGATGAATTACCACCAGAAGGACTAAGTCATAACAGGGCACTACACATCACAGTGCAATTTAAGGATAAGTTCATCGCCAGGGTCCTGATAGATGGGGGTTCAAGTCTCAATATATGCCCACTGACTACTCTAAAGAAGTTGGGTAAAGGCCTGCACAAGATACGGATGGAAAGTATGAATGTAAAGGCGTTTGATGGATCCCAAAGAGCCACAATCGGAGAAATCAACCTCAACCTACAAATGGGTCCAACCTGGTTTGATGTTGAGTTCCAAGTGCTGGATATATCTGCTACCTATAATATATTGTTGGGATGACCCTGGATACACACCGCTGGGGTAGTGGCTTCTACTCTGCATCAGGCTGTGAAGTTTGAATGGAATCATCAAGAAGTGATTATCCATGGGGATGGAAGCAACCCCATCTACACCAATCAGACCGTTCTAGTCATCGAGAATAAAAAGAAGCTGGGTGGAGAAACGTACCATCTCATTGAGCGAGTCAATGCAATTGAAAAGGATCGATGGTTGAGTAACAAGATAGAAAGCATATGACTACGAACAGGATATGAACCTGGCAAGGGTCTCGGCAAAAATCTCCAAGGGATCACCAAACTCGTACAACCACAGCGTCATGGCACAACTGTTGGGCTCAAATATGAATATACTTGGCAAGAGTACCAGGATTGGTCCCCGCCATGGCATGGTCCTTATTATCACTGGAACAACCAGTACCACCTCTGCACTAGACATTTCATAGAGCTGACATGATGTGGGGATCTAAGGAAGATCAAGTCTTAGCTGGCATGAAGAAACTATTTCTGGATGAAGAAGATATGGATTGCAGTGCGATAGTTCAGGAGGAGGAGGAAGAGGAAGACCTTACTATTCAGACCATGGGGAAAGGAGTTGTTCTCAAAACCTGGACTGTTGCACCATCCCGGGCCCGTCGAGTTCCTGGGTAGCTTGGCAGATTAGCATCAATTATTTTTAAGCATTTGAGACATTTTCAGTATTTTGTTTTGAAATAATTGCTCAAGTCATCGAGCCGCATTTGTTAAAGTTTTAAAGATTTAAATTAATGCTTTGCTACTTTTCGTATATACTATTATTCTCTACATTTTCTCTTTTTACAACATTATTATTACATATCCCGATGAACCTGTGACTGTGACATGTAATGAGACAACGCAACATAAGGATAGTGATTCAGAGGACCTGGAAGATGATACGATAACTAAGGAAATCGTCAGAGAAGTGGAAAATTTAAAAAACAAGCCAAAGTCCAATTTGTACGAAACTGAAGCAGTTAACTTAGGGGATTCCGAACTAGTCAAGGAAACACGCATAAGAATTCATCTATCACCATCAGAGAAAGAAGAGTACATCATATTACTAAAAGAATATGAAGATATCTTTGCATGGTCCTACGACGATATCACGGGTTTGAGCTCATCCATAGTAGCTCACAAGTTACCCACTAATCCTACATGTCCACCGGTAAAGCAGAAGCTCAGAAAATTCAAGCCAAATATGAGTTTGAAGATAAAAGAGGAGGTCACCAAGCAGATCAAAGCCAAGGTTCTTAGAGTGATCGAGTACCCAACTTAGTTGGCCAACATTGTGCCAGTTCCGAAGAAAGATGGGAAAGTCAAAGTATATGTTGACTAGCGAGATCTAAACAGAGCAAGTCCCAAAGATGATTTCCCGTTGCCTAGTATACACATATTGATTGACAATTGTGCCAAATATGAACTCCAATACTTTGTGGATTGCTTCGCGGGGTACCTTCAGATCTGGATGGATGAGGAGGATGCTGAAAAGACAGCCTTCATCCCGCCATGGGGAATATATTGTTATAAAATGATGCCATTTGGTCTGAAGAACGCCGGATCCACCTACATAAGAGCCATGAAAACTATTTTCCATGACATGATACATAAAGAGATAGAATTGTGCGTGGATGACGTAATCATCAAATCCAAAAGGAGTACGGATCACATAGCAGATCTGAGGAAATTCTTCGATCGGCTTTGAAGGTGTAATTTGAAACTGAATCCCGCAAAGTGTGCTTTCGGTGTCCCTACCGGAAAATTGTTAGGATTTATCGTCAGTCGCAGAGGGATTGAGTTAGACCCATCAAAAGTCAAAGAAATCCAAGACTTCCCACCTCCGAAGAATAAGAAAGATGTGATGAGCTTTTTAGGGCATCTTAATTACATCAGTCGCTTCATAGCACAATCAACAGTGATATGTGAGCCGATCTTCAAAATGCTAAGGATAGATGATGCAACAAGTTGGACTGAAGTATGCCAAAAAGCCTTCAACAAAATCAAGGAGTATTTATCCAAACCGCCCGTTCTGGTCCCACCAGAGCCAGGAAAACCTTTGCTGCTTTATTTGTCCGTACTGGATGGAGCTTTCGGTTGCATTTTGTGACAACATGATGAAACTGGAACAAAGGAGCAGACAATATATTATTTGAGCAAGAAATTCACACCCTACGAGGGCCAGTACTCTTTGCTGGAACGCACCTGCTGTGCTTTGACATGGATAGTTCAAAAGTTGAGGCATTATTTCTGTGCATACACTACATATCTCATATCGAGGATGGATCCACTTAAATATATCTTTCAGAAGCCCATGCCTACGGGTAAGTTTGCAAAGTGGCAAATATTGCTGAGCGAGTTTGACATCGTCTATGTAAATCAGAAGGTGGTCAAATGGCAAGCATTAGCGGATCATCTGGCAGAAAATCCTATAGACGGAGAATACGAACCGTTGAAAATGTATTTTCCCGATTAGTAGGTGTCATTCGTGGGAGAAGATATCACTGAAGCATATGATGGTTGGAGAATGTTCTTCGATGGAGTAGCAAACTTCAAAGGAGTAGGTATCAGAGCTGTTTTGGTATCATAAACCGGCCAACACTATCTGGTATCTATAAAACTAAGGTTTTCATGCACCAACTGTATGGCAGAATATAAGGCTTGCATCTTGGGACTCAGGTTATCCATTGACATGAATGTTTAGGAGCTGCTGGTAATTGGAGATTCTGATCTGTTGGTGCATCAGGGTTTAGGAGAATGGGCTACAAAGAACACCAAAATATTTCCATATTTGCACTGTGTACAAGAGATGATCAAACGGTTCACAAAGATAGAATTTAAACATGTTTCGAGAGTTCAAAATGAGTTCGCATATGCATTGGCTACTCTATATTCCGTGATACAACACCCAGACAAGAACTTCATCGATCATGTCCCAATAGGAATTCATAAATAGCCAGCTTATTGTGTTCATGTTGAAGAAGAGAGCGATGGAAATTCGTGGTTCCACGACATCAAGAAATATTTGGCAAAAGGAGAATATCCAGAGCACTCTACCCATACTCAAAAGTGCACGCTTTGGAGATTAGCGAACTATTTTTTTCAAAGCGGAGGAATTCTGTATAGAAGAACTCCTGACATGGGATTATTACGATGTGTCGATGCCAAGGAAGCTTGCAGATTGCTCGAGGAAATACATGTCGGAACATGCAGACCACACATGAATGGTTTCACCTTAGCCAAAAAGATACTAAGAGCGAGGTATTTCTGGATGACTATGAAAACAGACTACATCAAGTATGTTCAAAAATGCCACCAATGCCAGATACATTCTGACATGATACGGGTACCACCCAATGAACTCAATGCAACAAGTTCACCTTGGCCTTTCTCGGCTTGGCCCAATCAAGCCCGCCGCTTCGAATAGGCATAGATTCATTCTAGTGGCCATAGACTACTTCACAAAATGGGTTGAAGCCGCATCTTACAAAGTTGTAACTAAGAAGGTCGTAGCAGATTTTATTCGGGACCGCATTGTTTGTCGGTTCGGAGTACCAGAGTCAATCATCACTGACAACGCTGCCAACCTCAACAGTGATCTGATGAAGGCCATGTGTGAAACCTTCAAGATCAAGCATAAGAACTCCACAGCATACAGGCCACAAATGAACAGAGCTGTAGAAGCCACCAACGAGAACATCAAGAAGATACTGAGGAAAATGGTAGATAATTACAAAAAATGGCACGAGAAGCTGCCATTCGCTCTGCTCGGATATCGTACCACGGTTCGCACATCAACTGGGGCAACTCCTTACCTATTGGTTTATGGCACTAAAGCAGTTATTCCTGTCGAAATAGAAATCCCTTCTTTAAGAATTATACAAGAAGTTGAGCTTAGCGATGCAGAATGGGTACAGAGCCAATACGATCAACTAGCTCTCATTGATGGTAAAAGAATGAATGCGGTGTGTCATGGTCAACTCTATCAGAACAGGATAGCAAGAGCCTTCAACAAAAGGGTCAGATCGAGGCAATTTACACCAGGGCAATTGGTGCTAAAATGAATCTTCCCACATCAAGATGAAGCCAAGGGGAAGTTTTCACCCAATTAGCAGGGTCCCTATATGGTTCATCGGGCACTGACAGGAGGAGCACTTATACTTGCAGAAATGGTCGGAGAGATTTGGCCAAAACCTATCAACTCAGATGCAGTCAAAAGATACTATGTTTAGGATTGTTCGCACTTCTTCACTTGATGTAACTGAACAACGCTTGACATGATTCCCATTAAGAGAGGATACGTAGGAAGCCCTGTGGGTTAGGTCACATCTTAATAAAATCTTCATTTTTTCCATGATCAGAAACTGGGGCAAAATCGCAAGTTCAAGTCGACATCGTCATGTGTGGAACAACCGAAAAGTATTGTCAAAAGTATGCATTTAAACCGGGCCAGAATTTTGAGGAGGACCCTCAAAATTCTAAAGCAAGGAGGTTGCAATGTCTCTAAATGTATCACAGTCACCGGTTCATCTAAATTATTTAATCTCACATACTACAATATATTTCAAGCAACTACATTTTTGCAAATAATTTTTCAAATGCATACATATTTTTCGAAAACTTTGTTTCTATGACAACTGGATGCTACCCAGGGTAACTCAAACAGGACAGCAAGACAAGAGTGAAGGCAAAGCAAGGAGTCAAGAGCACGAACCGACCTTCCCCCCTCAAAGCTCATGATTTTTCCTTGAATGCAGGCACTATAAAACAGCAATATTCGCAAATACATATGCACATCAAATCACTACCTTCATGACGACAAATTTCCAAACGTAAGCACATCCAGCTAAGAAATACTTCACTCTCTCTATGTCACTCATCACTTTTCTTGCATAAGGCTAAATACTGCCTTTCCTTTGCATGAGATTAAGCCTTGTCTCCCTTCTTTTGCATAAGACTAAGCACTGTCTCCACTTTTTGAATGAGGCAAAGAATTACCTCCCTAATTGCATAAGGCTAAGCACTGCCTTTCCCTATATGAGACTAAGCATTGTCTCCCTTTCTTGCATGAGGCTAAGTGTTTCCTCCATAATTGCATAAGGTTAAGCACTGCCTTTCCTTGCATGAGACTAAGCATTGTCTCATTTTCTTGCATGAGGCTAAACATTGCCTTCATAAATGCATAAGGCTAAGAATTGCCTTCTTCTGCATGAGACTAAGCATTGTCTCCCTTTCTTGCATGAGGCTAACCGTTGCCTCCATAATTGCATAAGGCTAAGCACTGCCTTTCCCTGCATGAGACTAAGCATTGTCTCATTTTCTTGCGCGAGGCTACGCATTGCCTTCATAATTGCATAAGGCTAAGCACTACCTGCACGAGACTAAGCATTGTCTCCTTTCCTTGCATGAGGCTAAGCATTGCCTCCAAAATTGCATAAGGCTAAGCACTGCCTTTCTTTGCATGAGACTAAGCATTGTCTCTGTTTCCTGCATAAGGCTAAGCATTGCCCTTTCTTTGCATAGGACTAAGTATTGTCTCCACTACACTGCATAAGGCTAAACACTGCCTTTCCTAGTGTGAGACTAAGCACTGTCTCCATCCTCTGCATAAGGATAAGCACTACCTTTTCTTGCATGAGACTAAGCATTGTCTCCCTTCTTCACATCGGGCTAAACACTGCCCTCATCTCAAACAAGACTAAGCCTTGCATTTTCCCGTCCCCGCATACAACCAAGCATCACCTGTTTCTTTTATCAAACGATCGATACCGCCATATCTCTGCATCTCATAGGCTGAAACATCGCCATTTTTTCGAAGGCGTCATAGTCCGAAGGCACCATCCTCATAGCCGGGAGACACCATTCCATGCCCTGAGGATCTCTCGATACTGCATATCATTATTCAATGGCGTCATAGTCCACAGGCACCATCCCCATAGCCCGAGGACACCATTTCATGGCCTGCGAATCCCTTATCATGCACTTCATGGACCAGGACGTCATGGTCTAAGGACATCATCCTCACCGTCCAAAGACAACCTTCATGGTCCAAAGCGAATTTGCATCATGTTTAAATTTTTGCAATAACCCATATATATCCGCATGTACCATGTTTTAAGTTTTGCAGGTAACTCAGGAGTAACTTTTCTGCAAACGGGAGCAATCTTCACTCTGGTTTCCGTTCGCAGCGCTCACATCCTTCAATTGCTTCAAACGTAACTGACTACAAGTAATTGACTACCTTTTACTCTACGACCATTCGAACATTTGCCTCATACACTTGTCACATCCAAAAGTCACATTCATGACCCCATCAAAATTGCTCGTTACTTACAACATTGTCCTACCCAAAAGAACCTTTTCGAAACATATGACCATTCTTATAACAACTCCATCGGTTTCGCTCATCGTTAGATCTAGAACTACACACGACTTGATTCCCGTAACACTAGGGATATGTAGGCAATTCAGGAACCGGGGGTTCGGCTCCCATTTTTAAATCACATCATACCCCATTCAACTCGGCAAAAATTGGTCATTATTTTCTTTACCCCGACAACTCTTTCATCATTTCCGGGTAAAGATGGGCAGCTGTTGATACCCAATTTTGCCCTCATATATTTTTTTAAAATAGTATTTTAATTTCAAAATGTCATCTTTGCATCATTATTTAATTTATAAGTATTTTTTACAATTTTTCATAATTTTTAGAGCTTTAAAATTAATTTTGTCGCATTTAAATTTCTTGAATACTTACTAATTATTCCTTTAAATTATTTGTGATGACTTAGTCATCACAAAAAATTTATTATTTGCATCCACATATATGTTTTAAATATTTTTACTTCATTTCATATAATTATATTAGTATTGTTAGGCTATTTACACGATCTTGCAATAACATCCTATATTTTTGCAATCTATTGCATTTGTTATTTTATTCAAGGTCAAAATAATTTTTTACATTTTTTTATAATCTTCTATTGTTGTTTTAGATTACTGAGTTGCATTAATAGTATTTTTATATTTATTTTAGCTATCTTATTAAATTACTTTTTCTTTAATTTCTTATATTTTTAAATCTTGCCCAAAACACGCCAAATTTCGGATCCCAGTTCATTAGCCCACACCCTAAAACTCTAGCCCAATAACCCCTAGCCCAATACCAGCAACCCACCACCCCATACCCGTTTTATGACCCGCCCCATCTACCTTTTAATCCCGGCTGTTGATCTCAGAGATCAACGGCTCACAAAACACCTCCCCTCTTAAATCCACCCTTACCCAAAACCCTAACCCTATTATCCCACTCCCGCCGCCTTTGAACCTCTCTATCTCCCCCCTTTTCTCTGAAGAACCCTATTCACCACCTTTCCCTAATCCATCTCCTAATCTCGTTAACAATGGGATTCACTCATTATTTGCTTACAATACTTATGTTCCTTCTTCATTGGTTGCTTCTTTATGGAATTACATAGTACTTGCTCTATTTTGGAAAGTACAAATCTTCGAACCAAGGGGAATCAGCTTCAATCATTGGATCCAGATAATATTTCATCTATATACATCTATAGTAAGGCTATATGAGTCCGATTCACCAAGATCCTCATCCAATTATTGAGTTATGTCAACTAGGGTTTGTTTGGCTTTCTCATAATCTGATTCAAAATAAATTTTGCATGTTACTCTTTCCTTATTTTTGTGATTCGATTGATGTTTTACTTTTCTTATTTTCATTAACTGAACACTATAAAACCCTCTTCCCTAACCCCCATAAACGGATGAAATGATCATTGCTACTGCACTTTATATATTTTCCTCACTCGTTCATCTTCTCTAAAACACTTGGGTCTTTGGCCGGCTGAAAGCCAAGGCCAGAATACTATCAACCTCCTCCGGTGCAAGCACTGCTCGGAGCCCTTTCGAGGCTCTTGTGAACTCCGAAGCATCGGGGATCTTGGATTCTTGCTACCAGTATTCTAAACTCCTTATTATTTTGCTCGTTTAAATACGTTACTGGTTAGTATCCTTAACTCTTGCAATGTTAACTATTTTCCTTCTGTTTATTTATATGTGTTTTATGTGTTAGTGATGTTTAAATTCTGTAAGCATGATTCAGTTTCCTCGTTATTTATGAGTCCCTGATACTATACGGTCATGATATTATTCTATAATCCCCATGCAATTCTATGTTCTTTGTTTAGTTGAATTCATTAGGTTTCAGTACACATGAGATGCTTTCGTTATTAGAATGGATTCCAGTTTTTCTTACTTTGTTTTAGACTAATGTGTGTCCTCTGCTATATCCTGCACTTCTATGTTGGCATTCTAGACTTTGTGAAGTCCTTTTATCCAATAAGATAGATCTCTGAGGCTATGTTGATTGACTAAAGCATGTTTCCATTCAAGCCATGTTGCATGTTTGGTTTAGGATGAATTCTAGGGTAAAATGGATATGTTTGTTCTTCCTGCTATCAAGGCAATTGGGTGCAAATAGTTATGCTTGCTTGTCTCATTCCCTTTTAAGTTTTGCATGATCTCATGAGTTAGGACATTGCTGAGGTTTATAGTAGGCCATTGCTATTAGTGTTTCTATGCTACATGTGATCACTTTCATATGGAACTGCATATCTCTCTGACAATAACTGCTTCGAATAAGACTCACTTGTTTTAAATTTATCTTTGACCCATGTTGGTTAATGTCTTGATTGCTGGGAATTAGTATGTGTATGTTTGTCCTGTAAACTGGCCTTCCTCAATCTTCTTATTGATTTCAGCATGCTACACCCTTTTCTCTGTTGAATAATTACTCGATCATGAACCTATGTTATTAGTTTTCTATGTCGAACTCACCTTGTTAAAGAGCTCTACTGATTCTCCTAGTTTTCATGTTCAAAACCCCTTTGTTTCTAAAATGCAAGATCTGATATGCCTTATGTGAGCCATGTCCATATGTTTATGATACTGTATCTATATCCTAGAACCTTTGTTAGTAGGTTTCAGAATTTGTTTACATGGTTGTCACGCGCAGTTTGTTAATTTGTATGGTTAAGTTGTTCATTTGCTATTGCTGGGTAAGAAGGTCTTCCCTTTGGGCCTAGTGTGGATTCTTGGGTGAGTTTGAGTTGAGCAATTGATGCACTCTGAGGTTTGGGGTGTATTTAAATCTGGGTTTGCTACACATATGAGGAAAGAACCCGCTGAAGGCCCGGGCTTTACTGGGTTATAGTCTTTTGGGCCAGCTATGTATTGGGCATGTAATCTTTTAATATTTAATTTTGCACTTGTATTCACTAATTTTGGGTCGGTAATAATTTATTTTTTTTGTAAACTGAACATATGGGAAATTAATAAAAGGGGTAGGGTATTCTAATTCTCTCACAAACGGGTAGAAAATCATGCCTATAGAAAATCACACACCTCACTCAACTTGTTTAATACATGTATACTATCCAAAGTGTGTTAGTTTAAGCAAATGTTCTACCTACTTCCATGTCTATTACTGTGTGCTATTGGACATCATGTCTACAGAAATCGACATATGTAATTACTTGTTAGACATCATGCCTATGGGACATAATAATACATGCCTTTGCCAATGCTCATCTATATACCATGACTATAGGGTTTTAACTAACTAATTAGTTCTTTCTGTTGCTTTCATTATACTACCCTACCTAGATGACATGCCTATAGGGGATAAAGTATTATAAAATCAAGTTAGAATGCCGACTGATAAAATCCTGCCTATAGAATACTCTCACTTGCCGAGAAAGCTTGTCTATGAAAATCAATGCTGTTAATCCTGAGTTTTTCTAAATAGTTGTACTGTCTCAATGCGCAAATAATTAGAGATCATGCCTATAGGGTTTGCATTACCTATAATCTGCAAATTCCTTGGTCTAAAGTCGCAGTACTGCTTGTACAATACCAAAAATCAGAATCATAGAAGCCATGACTATAGGATTTAAGGACTCTAACTCGTCTTAATTCCGAAATTTATCTATTGCCTACACTATGAACTTGCTCGCGTGCATTTGTTACTTACATGTGGAGGCCAACTTGAGCCATGTATTGTCTTTATGTGCAGTCCTATATGTTTTGAATGTCGCTTAGATTTATCCTTTTTGAGCAACCTAAGTAAAGTCTAGAACTATTAAATAGTAGGTCCAAAGCCTCCTGGGCCATAGGCAAGGGACGGGTAGTGCATGCATAGGACACGACTTAGAACCAAATTAGAACGCTTTCGGTACAATGATAGTTTGTGTCCGCTAAATAATATAAGCAACTCCTATCTAAAGGGAGTTACGAAGTATTATTTATGTTGCACGGGGTGATCCTTTAGGCTAACAAACATTGCCCCCCCCCCCTTTTTTTTTATATACTTGATATGTATATTTAGTCGTTTAAACATTGTAGTTGTATCCTTGTAGTCCTTAAGATTTTTACCAATTGTGTAATAATGAACTTCTCCGACCTTTATATTCTTTTTATTTGTTTGATCACCTAGTCTAATTATATAATCCACATAGTTATAAGTTCATCCGGGACCCACAATTGTGGACCTCAAAGAATGCCTAACACCTTCTCTTTAAGGTAATTTGAGCCCTTACCCGATCTTTGGTGATGTTGACTAGTCAAACAGAGTTATTTGCACAATAGGTGCCCTAACGCACCTTAAAAGCGTTAGGTGGCGACTCTTCTCTTTTAACACCCATTTAAAAGAGTTGTAACATGTCGAAACCCGATTTCACGAGAAAGAAAATGCGGTGCGACACCACCACTCTGCAGGGTGATGACACCAGTAGCTGTTACGCACAGATGACCATTTCTTAGACTATTAAATTCCAACTTAGAGCTCTTCTCCTTACAGTCAAGTTGCTTTCACTCCTTCTACTCTAAACTATTGTGTGCTTATTTTCCTCATTTCACAGTCAAATTCAAAGGTTTGTTGGTGGCAATATCGACATGCCTTCTAGTTGTAATTGACTTTAAGCGCACCTGAACTACCCATAGTCATCTATTTATGGGCGTGTACTGAATAGTCAGTTAATTCATTTTTCCATTTTCTATCGCACACTTCAACTATTTGTTTATATAGTGTGTGAAGTCTAACTAGTAGAAAGTGCCTATGAATTAGTTCCAAGAAAATGGCCGTTCACGTCAGGAATAGAGGTCGTTAAGTATGCACTTGACTTTCCTTTTTTTCGTCGAGATTGGGTTGGTGTTCAGTGTACCGCTTGTGACGCCTATGCTTTGCAAGCCTACATCGGGTACAAGATCGAAAAGAATGCATTGGATGGATTCCCGGGCATTGAGAAGGAAGGACACTTTCAGAGGCGAAAGGCCATGGGGAGATACTGTCTGTGATCCATGGATCTCCGATCGGGAAACCGTATCCAAGCTCCATGGCTAGTCTGCGCTCTTTGGACTTTTCAAACTTAGCGAACTGAAACATCTTAGTAGCTAAAGGAAGGGAAATCAATCGAGACCCTGTTAGTAGCAGCGAGCGAGAGTGGATTGGAGGTTTGAAGACAAACAAACACGAAGTTTCGTTCTTTAGCAAAGTGTTAAACTTCTTTTTCGGCCGGTTTCATTCGATTTGTTATGGTTTGGATGATGGAAAAACCAGCAAGCTATGGCTTCACAGCTTACCTTATTTAGAATAGGATAAAGGGCTTTTTTATAGATGTTGAGGTTGAGTAAGGGGGCGGAGCTTGAAGAGCGAAGCGAACTGCGCAACGTTTTTTAGCAGCAAGCTATGGTCTAACGACCCTCTAACCTAGGTTGGGGAAAAAACTCCAAAATCCAAAATGTTGGTTAAGGTTCCAAACCTTTCTCTAATAATAAGGTAAGCTTCCAAGCCGCCGCCCTTTAAAGGAGCAGACGCAGTGAACTGTAAATGCGAAAAGATTCGAAGATCTGGCCTAAGAAAGTGATAGCCCTGTAGATTTGTTCCCAAGGTTCAATCCTTCCTAGTAAAACGCGTCGTATTCGAATTTTGATCGCTTTTTTGCGAGAAAGAGGGACCACCCTCTAAGCCTAAGTATTCCTCAATGGCCAATAGCATACAAGTACCGTGAGGGAAAGGTCAAAAGAACCCTATTTAGGGAGTTCAATAGAGAACCTGAGATCTGATGTGAACAATTAATCGAAAGAGCGGAGCTTAGAGCCTTTACTTTATGTAAAGTGCACTCACTATAACGGCGTACCTTTTTTATGATGGGTCAGCGAGAAAATGGGAACAGCGGCTTAAGCCATTAGGTGTAGGCTCTTTCTAGAGGTGGAATCTTCTAGTTCTTTTTATTTAACCTGAAATCGATCGATCTAGCCATGAGTGGGTTGAAGAGAGCTCTAACAGGCCTTGGAGGACCAAACCCACGTATGTGGAAAAATACGGGGATAACTTGTGCCTAGGGGTGAAAGGCCAACCAAGATCGGATATAGTTATTTGTTCACAAAATCTATTTCAGTAGAGCGTATGATGTCGATGGCCCGAGGTAGAGCACTCAATGGGCTAGGGTGGCCTCATTTCGCCTTACCAACCCCAGGGAAACTTCGAATACATGCCTAGATCGTTTGTATAGACAGACTTTCCCTTCTTCCATCCTAGATCTGATAAACTTAACTCAAGATCTGATAAGTATAGGTTCATTGGGTATCCCAAAGAAACAATGGAATATTATTTCTATCACCCTTCTGACCATAAAGTGTTTGTGGCTAGAGTACCAACCTTTTTGGAAAGGGAATTTATAGAGGGGAAATAGAACTTGGTGAAGTTCAAGAAACTAATGAATCAACAACAAATCAAGATCATGAGACACAAGTTGAAGAACCTTTATTGGATGTTTTGAAGTTGACAAGGAAGTTGCCATCTTTAACGATTGAAGTTCAAGAACTAAATGTAGTTCAGGAACATGTTAATGAACCATTTCCAAACCAAATTAAACAACAACCAAATCCAGCACAAGGTAAACAAATTGTACAAGCGCCTCTTAGAAGGTCTACACGAGAATGTCATGTACAAACTAGATTAAATCTAATGGTACAAGATGATGTATTAAATGAGGTTGATCATAATGATGATGACCATAAGACCTATGAAGAGGCTATACAAAGTTCTGACTATGAGAGATGGCAAAAGGCCATGGAATCCGAAATGGAATCCATGAAGAAAAATAAAGTATAGACTTTAGTTGAAAGTTCAAAGGATATAAAACCTATAGGTTGTAAATGGGTTTATAAAAAAAGATTGGAGCAGGCGAAAAGGTGGAGACCTACAAAGCCTGTCTTGTTGCCAAGTGATATCGTCAGAAAGAAGGAGTCAACTATGACGAGACTTTCTCTCCCGTGGCAATGCTCAAATCAATTCGTATTTTGCTTGCTATAGCAGCATACTATGATTATGAAATATGGCAAATGGATGTGAAAACCGATTTACTTAATGGTGAGCTAGATAAGGATGTGTACATCACAGAACCTGAAGGTTTCACATCTCCGTCTGATCATAATAAAATTTGCAAGCTACAAAGATCCATTTATGGACTAAAGCAAGCTTCTCGAAGTTTGAATATTCGCTTTAACAAAACAATTGAAAAGTTCAATTTTGTTAGATGCGAAGAAGAACCTTGTGTGTAGAAAAAGGTTAGTATGAGCATAATTATATTCTTAGTACTGTATGTTGATGATATATTTCTCATAGGGAATGCCATACCGGCATTGCAAAGTACCAAGATTTGGCTATCTGAACAGTTCTCCATGAAAGACTTGGGAGAAGCAGCTTATATATTAGGAATAAAGATCTATAGAGATAGATCAAGGAAGCTGCTTGAACTTTCCCAGTCTTTGTACATTGATACCATTTTGAAAAGTTATAACATGGATAATTCCAAAAGAGACTATCTACCGATAGGCACTGGAATAACTCTTAGTAGGGAGAATTGTCCTAAAACACATGAAGAAAGAAAATGCATGAGTAGGATCCCATACGCTAGTGATGTGGGAGCTATCATATATACCATGACATGTACACGTTCTGATGTGGCTTATGCCCTTGGAGTAACTAGCCGATATCAGGCAAATCCTGGTGAGGAACATTGGAAGGTGGTGAAGACCATTATTAAGTACTTAAGAAGGACTAAAGACCAATTCCTCATTTATGGAGATTCTGAGATGAAACTTGAAGGTTATACTGATGCAAGTTTCTCTTTAGATAGAGATTATAGCAAATCTGTTTCTAGTTATGTATTCACTTAAATGGTGGTGCGGTGAGTTGAAAAGTTCCAAACAAGCTACAGCAGCTGATTCAATGACTGGAGTAGAATATATAGCAGCTAGTGAAGCTGCTAAGGAAGCTGTATGGATGAAGGGGTTTTTAGCTGAACTTGGTATGGTTCCTTCAATAGAAGGAACAGTTCCATTGTCGTGTGACAGCACTGGAGCCATTGCTCAAGCAAAAGAACCAATATCATACCAACAATCCAAACACGTTCTGCGAAGGTATCACTGGATTAGAGAAATCATTGAACATAGAGACGTTGAGATTCAAAAGGCTGATGGAAAGGAAACTGTTGCAGACCCATTCACTAAAGCTCTTGGCGCAAAGGAGTTAGACAAGCACAAGTGAAAATTGGGAAATAAGTACAATAGTGATTGGCTCTAGTGCAAGTGGGAGATTATTAGGGATATAGTAGTTATGCCCTATATCCAATCTCACATTTGATGATTTGAACATATTTTTTGGAACGTTATTTGATATAAAAATATATGGCATCTGATATTCTTTTATCATAGTTATTATTAATCATTTGATTAACTTGATAAGGACGTTGATTAAATTTTGAGACTTGACATTGTGATGTAGATCATGATAATGAGAGTGAAGTTTCTTATAATTTAATCTAAATTTGTTCTTGATCATAGGATTATTAATTTGGACATTAGTAATCTGGTTAGATCAATATTTATGTGATCGTCTTTATTGGATAAAGATTAGTTGATCTCATTAACTAAATCACATAGATAGATGATGCAAATAGAGATATGATCATTGGTCCGACTTATTGGATAATTCCTAATGGTTATAATTATTGTAGCACCCCGGAAAATTTTTTGAAGTACTTAAGCGCTATTAAGAAAGTTGATGTACGTTAATTATATTATTTTGTGTGCAGACGAGGACTATTAATATGATGTATATCAATTGGATATGACAATAAGTGTACGAGACATATTATAAGTGATGTGGGGTCTAAGGATAGCCCTAAGTCCAAGTCAAGTTGGAAATTACACGATAGACTAAAGTTCCAAATAAGTACGCACAAGACTAAACTGTGGATGAACATATCTACATATATATATAAGGAGTTATGTGATGGAAAACATATCAAATGAAATATCTTCGAGTCTAATTTCGAACTCTTCAAACTATTTGTCATTTGGACATTCCTACAAGAAGTTATGACCAAATTACCAAAGGCTGGCAGAGGAGTCCGCGTCCGAAAGAAAGGCTGGCGGTGAAGTGTTGCCATAGCATCCAGGTCTGCATCTGAGCTTCAAAGAGGAGTGAAGTGGGGATACGAAGCATCCAGGGCCGCATCCGAAACCCAAAAATCTTGGCTTATAAATACAAAATCGTGGGAAGAGAGTATTTTGTGTATAGGGGGTTAGGGTTCTTGATGGTGAAGAGAAAGATTTGAGCTCAAATCAAGTCCAATCAACTAAGGTAAGTTGTTAATGATGTTTTGGGTTGATTCTTACTCAATATACATGAGTTCTAACATCATTCTTACATCCAAACACTAGATTTCATCATCAAATCCTCAAGAACACAAAAATCACCAAAGTTTTAATTTTTAATGATTGATCTACTAGAGGTATGTAATGACCCGACCGGCTGTTTTGAGCATTTGCACTTCGCTCTGTAATTTACGGGTGTGACTAGCTCCGTATGATGTATTTTGACTTGTGTGAATCATCGGTTTTGGTTTTTAGGTTATTCGGAATCGAATTGGAAGAATGGACCTCATTATTGAAGCTTTAAATTGGGAGAGTTGACCAAGTTTAACTTTTTTAGCATTTGACCTCGGATTGGAATTTTGATGGTTTTGTTAGCTCCGTTGGGTGATTTTGGACTTAGGAGCGTGTCCGGATTATGATTTGGAGGTCTGTGGTTGAATTTGGCTCGAAATGGCAAAAAGTTGAAATTTTGGAAAGCTTGACCGGGAGTGGACATTTTGATATCGGGGTCGGATTCCAATTCTGGAAATTGGAGCATCTCCATAATGTTGAATGTGACTTGTGTGCAAAATTTGAGGTCAATCGGACGTGATTTGATAGGTTTCGGTATCGTTTGTGGAAGTTTGAAGTTTCAAAGTTCATTGATTTCGAATTGAGGTGTGATTCGTCATTTCAATGTTGTTTTGTGTGTTTTGAGGCCTCGAGTAGGTCCGTGTTATGTTATGGGATTTGTTGGTACATTTGGATAGGGTCCCGAGGGGCTCGGGTGAGTTTCAGACATAGTTCAGATCATTTTGAATGGTTTTTGCATTGCTTATTTTTCTGCTGTTACCTGTTGCTTCTGACGTTCTTCGCAATCGCTAAGGCTTGGCCATGATTGCGAAAGTTGTTTGGTCAGTGGAGCTATTTGTTCTTCGCGTTCGCGCTTCTGAGGTCGCGTTCGCACTGGATTGAAGATTGTAGTCTTCGTGTCCGCATCCATGGCTATGCGTTCGCGTAGTGTTGAGGGGGGTTCATCAGTCTATATGGATTCTTCATCGCATTCGTAGGGGGTTGTCCACGATCGCGGAAGTCTGGTAGTGTATTTCATCGCGTTAGTGAGGGTTTTGCCGTGAACGCGTAGTGCAAAGTGAGGCAGTGTGGATTTGTGCTTCGCGAACGCGAGGCTTCTACTGCGTTCGCGTAAGAGGACGTCTGGGCAGTGTATATAGTACTCTATTTTGAAGGTTTCGGACATTTATACATTTTGGGAGCTATGGAGCTCGGATTGAGACAATTCTTGAAGCAATTTTTACATTATGAATTAGGGTAAGTGTTCTGTACTCGGTTTTGGTTATATTTCATGAATCTATCTTCGTTTTTGGTAATTGGATTGTGAATTTTAAAGAGGAAATTGGGGGTTTTGGCCTAAAGTTTCATAATATAAAATTTTGAGTTTTGAACATCGAATTGGAGTCAGATTTGAGTGAAACTAGTATGGTTGGACTCGTAATTGATTGGGTTGTCGGATTTTGTAAATTTTTGTTGGGTTCCGAGGTGCGGGTCTGGGTTGGGCTTTTGGCCGATTTTGGATTTTGATTCAAGATTTGATCCTTTTTAATCAGGATTAGTTCCTTTAGAATTGTTTGATGTATTTGAGTTATTTTTGGTTAGTTTCGAGTCGTTCGGAGTTCGGAACGTGCGGGATGGTATCTTTGGAGCATCGTTTGGCTTGCTTGGCATTGGTATTGGCTTGTTCGAGGTAAGTAACTCTTCTAATCTTAGTGCTAAGGGTATGAAACCCCGAAATATGTGTAATGTGATAGTGTTGAGGTGACGCACATGCTAGGTGATGGGCGTGTGGGCGTGCACCATGTGAATTGGAACTCTGTTGTTTCCATGGCACTGTATAGTGGTCCTACTTTGTTGATATCCATATTTTCACCATGTGATAAAGTAGTTAAGATGTCAATCATGAGAGATATCATGTTTGGGCATTATGCCAATATTGTTTGGACCCATAGTGGTCGTTTCTTACTGTCATCTCACTGATTTCACTGATATTCTGTACTAAGTCATATTCATGCATTCATATCATATCTTAGTCTCAGTTATTTATTGATACGTCATATCATTATTGTCGGGCTAGTTTCATGACATTGTGAGCCCGTGAGAGAGACTTGAGAGATTGATGACTGAGTGAGGCCGAGGGACTGAGTGAGAGTGATATTTTGAGATCGGGCTGCATGCCGCAACATGATATATATATATATTACATTATGTGGATCAGGTTGCACGCCGCAACGAGCTTTATGGCTACTTATATGATTGGGTCGGGCATCATGCCGCAGCGATATAGCACTTGGGCTGAAAGGAGCCCCGGAGGAGTCCGCACACCCCCAATGAGCGCAGTCGACTATAAATAGGGATCGGGCTGCACGCCGCAGCAAGTATTGTACAACTCTAAGTGATTGAGTGTGCTGAGCATAGTGAGAGAGAATTCGAGATTGAGTACTCTGCGAGCGTAAGTACATGAGCTCATCATCGAGATGCATTGCATTTGATATGCGTACTTGAGATACATGCATAGAGTTGCATTTCCTTCTGCTGCCCAGTTTTGGGGTATGATTTTACATGCATCTTGACATGTAGGCATAGAGAAGTACCTTCCTTATGATATATGGAAATGAATCATCTTACTATTTGTCGAAAGGAGTTTTTGGGAAAAATCATAGTTTTCAAACTTACTCGTATTTTGGTTTTTTGGTAAAAGATTTGGATTTTCACTGAGATACTTGGAAAGAAATGCCTATTTTTCTGGAACTATGAATGGACTGAGCTTATCATTTCTGAAATACTCTTTTGTTACGTGTATTATGTTGTTATTGACTGTTGTGGAATATTGGTATTGTCTTCGCCTTTCTGTTAGCTCGTCACTACTTTCAACATGAGGTTAGGTTTGTTACTTATTAAGTACATGGGGTTGGTTGTACTCATACTACACTTCTGCACCTTGCGTGCAGATGTTGGTTGCTGATGTTGCCGTGTTCGACGGGAGCTGGATTGAAGATGTACCTGCGTCCCGGCTATAGCTGCCTTCTGTTTATGTACTATTCAAACAGACTATGTATTTATTTCGTTTTCACTTTGTAAACTCTATTCTTAGAAGCTCATGATTTGTACTACCAGTTCTTGGGGAATGTGCTAGATTCAGATATTTCTTTACTTAATTGCTTTATTAATTTTTATTGGAATTGGTTAGTAGTTAACTGGCTTACCTAACGGGTTGGGTTAGGTTCCATCACAACTAGTCGGAATTTGGATCGTGACAAGGTGGTATCCTAACTCTAGATTCATAGGTTCTACAAGTCATGAGAAAGTGTCTAGTAGAGTCTTGCAGATCAATATGATGACGTCCATACTTATCTTCGAGAGGCTACAAGACATTTAGGATATATTTCCCATCTTTCTTTCCTTATCGTGCGTCATTGATTCAGCTTTAAGCGTAACTCTTTAAATTCCTTCCACGCATCTGTATGCGCATGCGAGCGCTCGGTATAAACTGTGCATTCGCCAACTTGCGATTCTATGAATGAGGTGCGAGATATGATTTAAGTATGCTGATGATGGGCCAGTATGGAAGACTTGCGGTTGGGTTTTGACTGTGACTTGAGTGCAGAGATGTTGATTGTGTGAGCACGTGCTTTTGGATATATATGTCCGGTAGTGTCCCTATTAGCTCGATGAGCCATCGAATGGCTATGCGGTGAGTATGATGTGACTGCGAGATGTGTTCATATGGTTTGAATGTGACGAGAAAAGTTTACTTGAGATGTAGCAAGAACTATTGAGTGTTTGATTTTTGTCTTGATTTGGCGTATGGCCTTGAGTTATGGATGTGTTGAAGGACCTCTCATGATTTTTAGTTGGGGAGTGCAGTAGATTTCATGTCGTGTTATGAGTTCCGACTCAGGAAGATTAAGTGACTGTGTAATAGTTATGACTGCGGAAGGGTATAGAGAGATGTCAGCTTGAGGCAGAGTAAGTAGGTTATCTCCTGCGAAGTGTCCTGAGATTGTGTGGTCCTTATGATGTTTTGTAGAGAGTTCTCTTTTAGTAGTAAATGATATATGTAGCAATTTGAGTTTGGATCCCTTGTGGAAGTTGGCTTGACTATTACAAGGGTGAATGCGAGATTTGCAAACGATTTGATGTATTATATGGTTTGTGTTACATGTGCTTGCTAAGGATTTAGTTGAATTTCATTGCGGGATTCTGGCACTAATAGAGTATGGGTATTGTGATGTTATCGACTGTATTATTCTATGCCTTTGAGCCAAGTGGGGGAGTCTGCTATCGACAAGTTGACTGCATAATTATGTGTTGTATTGGTTTCACTTTGAGGTATACTGGTGAATCAGCTATGACTGCAGGGGTTGAGATTGAGGATGACTCGAGTAAGGGAGTTTCTGGATACGGGTTGTATTATACTCTATGCGTATATGGGAGTCATAAAATAATTGAGTGGTTATTCGCAAAGGATGTAGTGTACATGGAGTAGGAACGTGCTCGGTTGCTTAGGAGTATGGGTTACTCTTTATCCCTTGGGTGTTGGTGTGCTAATGGGGCACAGGTCGTTCGGTCCGTTTAGTCGGTTTAATTGATATGTGAGTAGAGTGGATGACTCTCGAGAATGGTTCTAATGGACAAGATTTATATGTAGCGATTTGGAATTTTCAAGATTTATATATGGCTAGAAACTAGGAGTTGCATTGGATGGTGTCGAGACTTGTGGCATTTTATATCATTGTGGATTGTGCATTTCAGTATCAAGAAGGTGAAGAAAACAGTTTTAGGTTCACATAAGGTCTCTTTAGAGTGGGTGTCTCAGTTGTGGCACCTTGGGGTGCTTAAGAGGGGAGTCAGCGACTTATGGGCCTTAGGGCGTTGTGGTTTTATACTAGGGTCTCTTGTGTGGTGAATTTTGGCTAAGGATCATGGTGTTCCAGCAAGGAGAAGTATCAATTTGAACGCAATTTGGAAAGGACTTGGAGAAATAGGACAGCTTGATAGAAGGTTGGGTTAGGACAGTAATGGATATAATCGGTTCTTTGGGTACTTATGATGTGGCTAGTCTCCACAGGTGTTTCGTAGCAATGCTCTTGGGTTTTGGCAACCTGCATGGCTGGGTTTAGTTAGAGAGATTCGATTCAGATAGCTTGGTTATGTGCAAATAGGTTTCGAAGAGTTCTAAATGGTTTTTACCAAGGTTCGAGGGGTATATTTCCTATTGGCGTGAGGAGCATGTGGTGTATAGTGAATTTCTTCTAGATGAAAACAAATGGAAGGTCCTTGGCTAATTGAGTATATAGTTGCTTGTGACTCGGAGTGGACTATGAAGTTCTCATATTTTTCATATGATGGCATGGTATATGCGGTGTGTTGTGTGGGATTGAGATTTACGTGAGCGTGATCACAGTTCTGTTTGAAAGCATGGACAGTTTCAGATGACTAGGTAAATGATATTACTATTTGGTATGGCTTGATGACAGTGTACATTTCAGAAGGGGGCAATGTGTTTTGATTTATGGATACTTCATTGGTATTTGCGGGACTCTCCTGGTTGATTGACTGCTGATATTCAAATTTTGCCAGGTGGAACGAAAGAATTTTAAAAGTATTTCTCATGGGATGATCGTGTATGAGAAATGTGTTAGGCATTCGGGCGGTGGAGATGGAATCAGAAAAGGTGATTCGTGTGTTCGATAGTTTTGGATACTGGATGTTCTCAAGGGCAGACTATTTTATGGTTGTGGACTCTGAAGTCGTGGCCGAAGCTAGCCAGATGATAGTATGTGTTACGATTCAGTCATTGTGGATTTTCGGAGGGTTATTTATCTATTTGTGGGTGACCAGAGTCGATTTGGGGGTCGATTGGTAGGCCCAATTAGGAAGTGTATCCTACACCGAGCCGGATTGGTTGGCTCTATACTACTATTGTTGAGGGATGTGCCATTCGGTTGTTGTTGAGCTTATTCATGTTCTGAAATGATCTGTGAGTTACTCTTCTATGCTACAAGGAGTTGTATTCGTTGGTTATATGCACATATGGTACGGTTCTATTGTGCCCTTATTGCGGAATTTGAGCGAGAAGAGTATTGGGTATTGCTTGATTGATGGCGTATTAGTTATGTTCTTTCGGGTTTTGTGTGGCATGGTGTCATTTGCTTCTACATGGTTATGGTAATGCACTTTGAGTACTTGATCTCGAATGGCACATGGTTATTAATTTTTAGCAGGGTGGCTTGAGGTATTTCATATGGACCAGTATTTGGATAGGGTCACATATTGTAGCAGAGTTATGTGGAAATATGATCCTTTGTGTTAGATTCGTGTGTTATGGTTTTGCGGTGTGTGATGGGTTCTTAGCATTGCGTCGGGGTGGTACCCGTCGAGCTTGCGGGACGGTTCTCTCGTTTGAGTCATTTTCCATGATTAAGTACATTGGGAATGTTGCTGTTTGGTGCACGGATTGCACGGGTTGTGGCTTTAGATTGCATTGATGTGTCATGTCACTAGAGTGGTCGTGTTGGATGAGATGAGGTCATTGGACCTAGAATGGATGCTATCGAATTTGATTGTGGTATATTTGGGAGGATAATATCGGAAGTCGGCTTAGAAATTGGCTATAGTTCTTGTAGAAGGAGCGGGAGCTCCATGACCTGTTGGTCTGATGAATGGTTATGAATTCTGCATGTTTCTTTCATCATCGGCAGTGTACGAAGGTTTTAGAGCGAGGTTTTGTTTGATATGAGGTCTATTATCGGTATTGGATTATTTCGAGCAGCTATTGTGATTTGAAATTTTCGCTATGAGTATTTGAGTTATGTGGCACATCATGTGAGTACATCTTGGGTTATAGATATGGCTTGATACAGCTTGTTCAAACTTATACAGTGTGTAGATGCGAGATTCTAATCTTATAGAAATTGTGGATGTTGGAAGTTGGATTCTAAGGTTTGTGCGCTAGGTTGAATTGAGAAATTTTAGTTATGTTATGTTATCGGACATGTATGGGATAGGGTGATGTGGGATCAACCTCGGGTATATGCATGACTTTGAGAACAAATCTGGACACGTTCGAGGACGAACATATGTTTAAGTAGGGGAAGATGTAACGACCCGACCGGTCGTTTTGAGCATTTGCACTTCGCTCGGTAGTTTACAGGCGTGAGTAGCTCTGTATGATGTATTTTGACTTGTGTGAATCGTCGGTTATGGTTTTCAGGTAATTCGGAATTGAATTGGAAGAACAGACTTCATTATTAAAGCTTTAAATTGGAAGAGTTGACCAAGTTTCACTTTTTTAGCATTTGACCTCGGATTGGAATTTTGATGGTTCCGCTAGCTCCATTGGATGATTTTGGACTTAGGAACGCGTCCGGATTGTGATTTGGAGGTCCGTGGTTGAATTTGGCTCAAAATGGCAAAAAGTTAAAATTTTGGAAAGTTTGACCGGGAGTGGACATTTTGATGTCGGGGTCAGATTCCGTTTCCGGAAATTGGAGCAGGTCTATAATGTCGAATGTGACTTGTGTGCAAACTTTGAGGTCAATTGGACGTGATTTGATAGGTTTCGGCATCGGTTGTGGAAGTTTGAAGTTTCAAAGTTCATAGATTTGGAATTGAGGTGTGATTCGTCGTTTCGATGTTGTTTTGTGTGTTTTGAGGCCTCGAGTAGGTCCGTGTTATGTTATGGGATTTGTTGGTACATTTGGACAGGGTCCCGAGGGGCTCGGGTGAGTTTCAGACGTAGTTCGGATCATTTCCATTAGTTTTTGCATTGCTGGTTTTTCTAATGTTACTTGTTGCTTCTGACGTTCTTCGCGATCGCGAAGGCTTGGCTGCGATCGCGGATGGTGTTTGGTCAGTGGAGCTATTTGTTATTCGCATTCGCGCTTCTGAGGTCGCGTTCGCATTGGATTGAAGATTGTAGTCTTCGCGTCCGCGTCCATAGCTATGCGTTCGCGTAGTGTTGAGCGGGGGTTGGTCAATCTATATGGATTCTTCATCATGTTCGCAGGAAGTTGTCCTCGATCGCGGAAGACTGGTAGTGTGTTTCATCGCGTTCGCGAGGGTTTTGCCGCGAACGCATAGTGCAAAGTGAGGTAGTGTGGATTTGTGCTTCGCGAACGCGTGGCTTCTACCGCGTTCGCATAAGAGGACGTCTAGGCAGTGTATATAATACTCTATTTAGAAGGTTTGAGACATTTTAACATTTTGGGAGCTATGGAGCTCGGATTGAGACGATTCTTGAAGTAATTTTCACCTTATGAATTGGGGTAAGTGTTCTCAACTCGGTTTTGGTTATATTTCATGAATCTATCTTCGTTTTTGGTAATTGGATTGTGAATTTTAAAGAGGAAATTGGGGATTTTGACCTAAAGTTTCATAATATGAATGTTTGAGTTATGAACATCGAATTGGAGTCGGATTTGAGTGAAACTAGTGTGGTTGGACTAGTAATTGAATGGGTTATTGGATTTTGTAAATTTTTGTCGGGTTCCGAGGTGCAGGCCTAGGTTGGGATTTTGGCCGATTTTGGGCTTTTGATTCAAGATATGATCTTTTTCGATCGAGATTGGTTTCTTTAGCATTGTTTGATGTATTTGAGTTGTTTTTGGTTAGTTTCGAGTCGTTCAGAGGTCAGAACGCGCGGTATGGTATCTTTGGAGCATCGTTTGGCTTGCTCGGCATTGGTATTGGCTTGTTCGAGGTAAGTAACTCTTCTAATCTTAGTGATGAGGGTATGAAACCCTGAAATACGTGTTATGTGATTAGTGTTGAGGTGACGCACATGCTAGGTAACGGGCGTGTGGGCGTGCACCATGTGAGTTGGGACTCTGTTGTTTCCATGGCACTGTATTGTGGTCATACTTTGTTGATATCCGTGTTTTCACCATGTGATAAAGTAGTTAAGATGTCAATCATGCTAGGTATCATGTTTGGGCATTATTCTGATATTGTTTGGACCCATAGTAGTCGTTTCTTACTGTCATCTCACTGATATTTCGTACTCAGTCATATTTATGCATTCATATCATATCTCAGTCTCAGTTATTTATTGATACATTATATCATTATTGTCGGGCTAGTTTCATGACATTGTGAGCCTGTGAGAGAGACTTGAGAGATTGATGACTGAGTGAGGCTGAGGGCCTGAGTGAGAGTGATATTTTAGAATCGGGCTGCATGCTGCAGGATGATATATTGATTACATTCTGTGGATCGGGTTGCACGCCGCAACAAGTTTTATGGCTACTTATATGATTGGGTCAGGCTGCATGCCGCAACGATATAGCACTTGGGCTGAAAGGAGCCCAGGAGGAGTCTGCGCACCCCCAGTGAGCGCAGTCGACTATAACACAGGGATCGGGCTGCACGCCGCAACGGGTATTATACAGTGCTGAGTGACTGAGTGTGCTGAGCATAGTGAGAGAAAATGCGAGATAATGATATTGAGTACTCTACGAGCTTGAGTACATGAGCTCATCATCGAGATGCATTGCATTTGACATGCGTACTTGAGATACATGCATAGAGGTGCATTTCCTTTTGCTACCAAGTTTTGGGGACATTTATGATTTTACATGTGTCTTGACATGTAGGCATATAGAAGTACCTTCCCCATGCTATCTGGAAATGAAACATCTTACTATTTGTCGAAAGGAGTTTTTGGGAAAAATCACAGCTTTCAAACTTACTCGTATTTTGGCTTTTTCGGTAAAAGATTTGGATTTTCACTGAGATACATGAAAAGAAATGCCTATTTTCTGGAACTGTGAACGGACTGAGTCTTTCATTTCTGAGATACTCTTTTGTTATGTGTACTATGCTGTTATGAACTGTTGTGGAATATTGGTATTAGCCCCGACCTTTTTGTTACTTTCAACCTGAGGTTAGGTTTGTTACTTATTAAGTACATGGGGTCAGTTGTACTCATACTACACTTCTGCACCTTGCATGCAAATGCTAGTTGCTGATGTTGCCATATTCGACGGGAGCTGGATTGAAGATGTACATGCGTCCCGGCTGTAGCTGCCTTCTGTTTATGTACTATTCAAACAAATTATGTATTTTTTTCATTTCCGCTTAGTAAACTCTATTCTTAGAAGATCATGATTTGTACTACAAGTTTTTGGGGAATGTACTAGATTCAGATATTTCTTTACTTAATTGCTTTACTAATTGTTATTGGAATTGGTTAGTGATTAACTGGCTTACCTAGCGGGTTGGGTTAGGTGCCATCACGACTAGTCGGATTTTGGGTCGTGACAAGGTAATTCCAATACTTCAAACTCATTTATTATGAGTAGTTAGATGTATTTGAAGCATTTGTTACAAGTTTTAATGGTTGAAAGATTGGATTATAAAAATCTAGTTCATGGCATGAATAGTACTTTTGAGAAAATAAGAAAGAAGATGAATGGTAATCTTGGCGATGAAATTTATGAATACAATGAACCTATGAAATTATTTGTTAGCAAAAGATGGAGGTGATCAACTAAGTAATCACCTGAATTGTATATTTTGCTAGTGTTGATTATGGAAGACGATGAATAGTAACTTTGTGGCAATGGACAATTGATGTAGTATCATTAATGACTTTGAATGTGTATTAAAACATAATAATGAAGTTGAATGGTCTAGCATGTAAAACTATTTGGCGATTTGAATTGTTGGAGGTTTGTAGCCAACTTATAAGCCATATATGGATGTTGATCAATATCTTAGGTCATATCCTGATATAATTAGGATATCTAATTGTAGATATCGACTTCTTATTGATGTTGAGCATTTTAATCAACATTGGAATGATGGAGGAGGATTGAAAGCTTGTGAATGTTAATAAAGCGAAAGCGAGGTAAGTTGATTAAAACTTACTCTTCTTGAGGGACTTTCTCTAAAAGCATGTTTCGAGTTAATACTTAAGTTGTTTGCAAATGTGCTTTCGTGCTTATGGGGACAAATAAGTACGGATGTCTCCATGTATTAAAATATTATGTTGCATATGTAGTGTTATACAGTTTTATAAAATTTTATTTTAAATCTTGTTGGAAAAATGACACTCAAGGTAAATGTTATAAGTTTTTATCAAAACTTACGTATTTACAAGAGTATACATATTTGAGTACTAAAGATAAGTTTTCGTGGAAAGTATTTCTTTTGGAAATTGACGAACAGAATGGCATTTGTGGTATCTTTTAAAGATTGATGTTAAATTTCTAAAGGCTTTAGCATGTAAAAGGTTATTTATTTAAAAAAATTTCAAAGAATTTAGATTTTCTATAAATGCTATGATTTGATAAAAATAAATCATTTGAGACTATTATGTTATGAATGTATTTTTGAAGTATCAAATGTTTTGGGAGTTACGTGTGTTCATCGAGATAGGCTTCGGATATATCGTGTTCGTTGTCATGAAATTACACATGTCGGTGTAGGCATAGATGGCCACTTTGTGGTATATACTACGACAGAGTGCTCTCCCTCGAGAGAGTACTATTTTGTGCTATTATTAGCATGGCTGAGTCGATTCGTATGGCACTACGATGAGACGACCTAGGCAAGTAGGATATATGATACTTGCCACTAGGTACATAACCTAGTTGACTTTCTTATGTCGGTGTTGGTATAGTACTCCCAGTGAAAGGTAAGGATGATTTTCTTATGTTTAGGCCTAAGGAGCCGAAAGTGATTTCGATGACTTAAAGCAAATGGAATGATTTTGTATGATTTTATCCAAAATCTTGGATTGATGTAAATGCTTTAAAAGTTTATATTGTGGGTTATATTTCACTTGGTTGTTTTTTAAAATAACAAGGGTCGGAAACTGATAAAATTTTGTATTATTTTATATCAAACATTGATGCATTATTTTTATAAAGTTTGTCCCAAGAACATAAGTTAGAGAGAGTCTATGACACTTATTGAGTACCGTTGTGGTGTACTCAACCCTTAGGGGCCCCCTCCAGGGCCCAGCTTACTTTACATATTTCAAGATAATGTATGATACGTGACATGCGGTCAGGCAAGAATGACTCTCTTTCCAAGGTATTATGAAGCACCACTTTTATTTCATTGTAACTATCATGTTCTTCCTTATTTTATTTTGTTGGAATTACTCCAACCGGTGGTTCTATTCTTTGGTATTGGAGCTCCATAGTTAGTTGTGAAAGGTTGTAGTAACGGGGTTGTACAGGACATACATGAAAGTATATCTATTTTAGTTAGTCTCATTGTTATTATCATGAAAGAGGTCATGTGTGATTTTGAATTGGAAAATATTTTATCATTTAACTTGAAAATGTATATGATTTTCAAGGAGCTTTCGCATTTAAATTGGTTTTCATGCATATGATTTGGGTGCATCACATGGTTTGGTTCGCTCGGGTCGGGTAGTGTGTCGAGTGCCGGTCACGTGGCTTTAAGTCGTGACAAACTTGGTATTAGAGCACTAGGTTCCAAGTCGAGTCCTAGGAAGTCTGTGGACCCGTGTCAAGTAGAGTCCCTCTTATCGGTGTGTTGCCGGCCACACTTATGTCATGACCCAAAACCTCACCTGTCGTGATGGAGCCTATCTCAATACTAGGCAAGACGACAACCTCAATAAACCACATCTCTTTTAAATTGAAAACATAATGATTTAATTCAGCGGAAGAAATCTCACAAGTACAAATATAAATACTCCTAAAACCTGGTGTCACTGAGTACATTGGCATCTAATCTGAATACAAGTGTGGAAAAATACGGTCTAAAATAGTCTGAGACCAAATACAGAAAACAAGGAGATGTGGAAGGAGAGACAAGGTCTGTTAAACACGGCAGCTACCTCTGAATCTCCGGGAGCACCTGGATCTACACCCGCTATGCCCGGGAGCACCTGGATCTGCACATGAAGTGCAGGGTATAGTATGAGTACAACCAACTCAGCAAGTAACAATAATAAATAAAGAACTAAAGATATTGACAAGCTACACAGTTATAGTTCATTTTCTGTAATTCCAGCAAAGAATAGACATGCTCTCAAATGCAGCAGTTTAAGTCAAATCAATTTTATACAGTTCAAGTTCATGTAATCCGGATATAGAATTCTTCAGGACTTTTACAACAATAACAGATAGCAACTAAGTGCATCAATAAATGAAAAACAAGTACAGCCACTCAGGACAACAATCACTCACTGGGCTCCCAGCCTTGAGCACTCACACTGTACCCGCGCTCACTGGGGTGTACAGACTCCGGAGGGGCTCCTACAGCCCAAGCGCTATAATCTGCATGGACAACTCATGTGCTGTACGGACAACTCACGTGCCATAATATAAATATCTGGATCCGCACGACTAACTCACGTGCAGCACGGCCAACTCACATGCTATAGTATAATATACGGATGTGCATGGACAACTCACGTTCTTCACGGCCAACTCGTGTGCTATAGTATAATATAAGGATCCGCACGGACAACTCACGTATTGCACGGTCAACTCACGTGCTATAGTATAATATAAGGATCCGCAAGGACAACTCACGTACTGCACGGCCAACTCACGTGCTATAATATAATAAATGGATCCGCACGGACAACTCACATATTGCACGACCAACTCACGTGCTATAGTATAATATCTCACAATTAGGACCTCGGCCTCACTCAGTCATAAAGCTCTCCAGTCTCCCGGGAACTTCACAATCATAAAATCAGCCCAAACAACAATGATATGATACATCAATAATGAACAATAGAGACTGAGATACAACAATTTAAGCAGATAATTCACATGTACACGACCTTTTTGGGTCCTAACAATACCAACGTATAGCCTAACATGGTTTCTAGCATGACTTATAGTCAAGTTTCCACAACACATAGAGAGCACATAACTATCGACAAGTCATTCAGCTTTACAGTTTCCATGGGACAGACTAAGTCACAATCCGCTCGGTGCACGGCCACTCGCCCATCACCTAGCATGTGCGTCACCTCCAAAATAATCACATGACACCAAAATTTGGGGTTTCATACCCTCGGGACCAGATTTAAAACTGTTACTTACCTCAGAGTGTGAAATTCTTTACTCTGCTATACCCTTGCCTCGCAAATCGGCCTTCGAATGCCTCGAATCTAGTCACAATTAATTCGTTTCGGTCAATAAAATTCATTGGAATTAATTCCATAAGAAAATGCTAATTTTCCATAAAAATCCGAAATTTAGCTCAGAAATCACCCGTGGGGCCCACATTTCGGAACCCGACAGAAGTTAGAAAATCCGATAACCCATTCAATTACGAGTTCAACCATACTAATTTCACTCAAATCCGACTCTGAATCAGTGTTCAAATCCCAAAAATTCATTTTATGAAATTCCTACAATTTTCCCCAAATTTCCATCTCGAAGTATTGATTACATGATGAAAACAATGATATATTCATGTATGTTAACTAAATCTGAGTTAGAATCACTTACCCTGATGAATTTCTTGAAAACCCCCCAAAATATCGTCTCAAACCGAGCTCCCGAGTTCCAAAAATGAAATAATAACCTAAGCCTAGGTTATATAGTACATTCTTTGAACTCACCATGTGCAGTCCGCACAATTCCTAACGCGGCCGCACATCCCAGCTCTTGCGGTCGCACAAAAATGGTGCGGCCGCACCTTTTGGTGACTGCACTGCCACGACTTAGTATTTTAGCCATAACTTTCTCTACAGATGTCCAAATGATGATTTACCTTTTTGGAAACTAGATATGAAGGGCTACAACTTTCGTTTTTGAATCATCTCAAAACTCCTTATAGATCAAAAGATATAAGCTTCCGAAGTCGGACCCGCGAATCTGCAAAACTTCCTAGAGTGCGGCCGCGGACAGAAATGTGCGCTCCGCGCTCTTCCTCTGAGGTCCGTATTTTTCTGCTGCAGTTCGCACTCTTATGTGCGGTCTGCACCTCTCCTTCGCCTCAGCGCCCCAAAATGTGCGGTCCGCACCCCCAAAAGTGCCAGAACAATATTAGAGTGCCGAAATGCCCGGACTTGCTCAAAACTCACCCCCGAAACTCATTCGGAACCTCCCAGATACAAACCATATATGAATTTCAATCATAAAACATGCTATGGACCGGATCGCGCACTCAAAACACTGAAAAGAGGTTGTCTTGACCCGATATTGACCATGTCCAAACTCCTAAATTTCTTAACTTTACTAATCTCTCAACCAATGATCCAAAAATACACCCCAAGCCCCTCGGGACCTCAACCAAATAAAACAACACGTTCCATAACATAACACAGACCTACTCGAGGCCTTAAATCACATCAAATAACATCAAAACGTCAAATCGCACCTCAAATCAAAATCTATGAACTTTGAACTTTCAAATTCTATATCTTGTGCCGAAACACATCAAATCAATCTGGAATGACTTCAAACTTTGCACACAAGGCATAAATTACATAACAAAGCTATTCAAATTTTCAGAATCAGATTCCGACCTTGATATCAAAAAGTCAACTCTCCTGTCAAACTTCCAAAATTCAACTTTCGGCATTTCAAGCTTAACTCCACTATGGACCTCCAAATAATTTTCCGCAAACGCTCCTAAGTCCAAAATCACCATACAGAGCTATTGGAATCATCATAGTTAAATTTCGAGTTCGTTTACACATAAGTAAATATCCGGTCAACTTCAATAACTTAAGTTTTCAATTATGAGACTAAGTGTCTCATTTCACTCTGAAATCCTTCCAGACCCGAAACAACTAACCTGATAAGTCATAAATCAACTGTAAGGCATAAATTGAGTAGTAAATGGGGGAACGGGACTGTGATACTCAAAATGACCGGTCGGGTCATTACAACTTATATCCGGGATGCTACAATGATATCTAAAGAGTTTCATCTTTTCATACTCTATATCGTGCGTTAGTGCCTGAAGTGAGAGTACGGATTCTCGATCGTATTGATTTCCTATTGAGGAAGATATTGAAGTGACGAGAATGAAGCTCAATGTTCAAGTTGTAATACGAGATATTTGGGCTAATAGCCAGAAAGTGTCAGATTTGTTCAAAATGGAAGGATAAGTTGAGAATAGATTAGGACTGGTACAGTCAACACATATGACTTTGGTAAATAAGAATTATCAGTAGAATACTAAGAAATCATGGAAGAAAATAAGGTGATGATGTCATCTAGTATTGTCAGGATAGTGTCCTGACTTATAAAGAATTTTACTAAAGGATGCGAATAAGGGCACATATGTTAGGCCATAGATTTCAATTCAAGATCATTGATCAAGATGTTAGAGGTACTGTTTACTACGGTAATCACCATTAACGAGTTTAGAAAAGGTACAAAAAAAAGAATATGGTAAATGAAGATATTGCATCTTAAATTATCATGACAAGATATAGAGAGGTGATATGGATCTAATTGATAAGTGAATGTGAATCAGTCAAGTTTGTAGTAAACATAGTATGATTCATAAGAAGTTTGGCATAGTTAAAACAGTGTAAATAATGACCAAAGACAACTTCCAAAAAAAAGGGAATTCTTGATCATCCGAAAAGGGAAGGTTACAAGACTAGAGAGATGACCCTTAATTGTACTTGACATCGGGTTTCCCATAAGCATGATAGGTTATCGTCATGATAGTGGCATATGTAATAGAAGTGGCACACAAGAAATAAAGCGTGGTAGTACGAGTTGAGGATAGACGAAGCATGCCATATGTAAAAGATGGGATTGACAACCTTGGGTTCCTCTAGATGATGAATGTGATACAAATAAAAGTCAATCTCTAATTATGCATACAGAGGTATGCGATGATAAAGTATGCGAAGTTAAATGGGTAAGCATTAAAATATTAAGGCATGACATGCACATAAGGTGTAATCTTGGAGGTTATAAAAAGCAATATAGGTTTTTAGAGAAGGGGGGAAAATGATGTGGAATGATAATCTTGAGTTTTTTCTAGTCGAGGTATGTCTTATTTTATTATGTTGAAATGATGAAAAATTAAGAATTTCCAAGAATGATCTAGAAGCAACTCTATATGTGCCCGATATTGAAAGAGCAGTTAAATTGTGAGTGAACGAACCCTTATTGTCACGACCCGAAATTCCCGCCTTCGGGACCGTGATGGTGCCTAACATTTCACTTGCTAGGCAAGCCAACGTTAGAATATAACTAGCCATTTTAACAAAAATTTAAATTAATTAATAACAAGGAAACAAATGCGGAAATAAAATCTGAAATAAAGTGAATAATCCATAATAATAGCGATATCTAAATATCATCCCAGAACTGGAGTCACAAGTGCAGGAGCTTCTAGAATAATACAAATAAAGGTCTGAATAAAAACCAAGCTGTTTGAAATATAATACACAGCTGAGATAAGATAGAAGGGGACTTCAGAACTGCGAATGCTGTGCAGTTATACCTCAAGTCTCCACTGGTAGCTGTATCTGGGAAAATCTACAGTATGTTGTTGGGACCAACTCCGAAATCTGCACAAGAAGTGTAGATTGTAGTATCAGTACAACCGACCCCATGTACTGGTAGGTGTGCCGAGCCTAACCTCGACGAAGTAGTGACGAGGCTAAGGCAGGTCGCTTACATTAACCTGTATACAATAATAATAATAATAATAATAATAATAATAATAATAATAATAATAATAATAATAATAATAATAATAATAATAATAATAATAATAATAATAATAATAATAATAATAATAACGGGAATAGTAATAAGACCGGTAAATAATATCAATAATTGAAGTCAATTCAGCAGTCACAATCCCTCAACTTGTTTCCATTGCAGCGTGCAACCCGATCCTCCAATATAAACTTAGAATAAATCGGTTGCGGCGTGCAACCCGATCCCCCAATATAAACTTTTAAATAAATTTGTTGCGGCGTGCAACCCGATCCCCCAATATAAACTTTAAATAAATCTAATGCGGCGTGCAACCCGATCCCCCAATATAAACTTTAAATAAATCTGTTGCGGCGTGCAACCCGATTCCCAAATATATTTAACAACTCTTAAATGTGATAACAATACTCCAATAAATACCACATTCAATGAGAAACTATTAAGCATCAAGGCATACAATAATTATAATTTATTTATGAAACAAACAATGACAAGTAGCAATTTATTGTGGAAATCAGGGGGGAAATAAGCAGTTTAATATTTAATATGCTAAATGTCAAGTAGCAATTAAGACACATAAATCAAATAAGCATGTAACAATTATTGCAGGAATTCAAGAAATTAATATTTGACAAGGAATAGGAGAGAAACAATTATTATAACAATTAATTTGTGTCTTAAAACAATTTAAATTTTTTAAATAATTAAGCAAACAATTAATTTGATAAAGTATAGGCACTCGTCACCTTGCCTATACATCGTTACACATGAAATTCACATAGGAAATAATTCAAGGTTTCTATTCCCTCAAATCAACATTAACCATGACACTTACATCGCTTTGCAACCAAGTTCAAAAATCCAATAAACCTTTGCCTCGTGAAAACATGTCCGAAATCCTCAAATCTAGTCATAAACAATTCAATATACTCAATATAAATCGTAGGAATTAATTTCATATGAATTTACTAATTTTTCGGATTAAAATCCGAAATTCATCTAAAAGATCGACAGTGGTGCCCACATTTCGAATCTCAGAAAAACTTACTAAATCCGAACACCCATTCTGATATGAGTCTAACCATACAGAAATTATCAAATTCCGATGTCAAATGGACCTTCAAATCTTAAATTTTTATTTTTGGAAAGTTTTACAAAAATTTCAATTTCTTCCATCTAAATCCGAAATAAATGATGAATATAGACATGGATTTATGAAATATAATCAATTTTGGTTATAGAACACTTACCCAATTCAAAGTCGTGAAAAATCGCTTTGGAAACGCCTAAATCCGAGACTCAAAACTCAAAAATGAGTAAAAATGGCTAACTCCCGATTTTTATTTGTTCTGTCCAGCATCATAAGCGGTTTTCGCTTCTGCGGAAATTTGACAGCATCTGCGATTTCCGCTTCTATGGAAACTTGACTGCTTCTACGAGCCCGCATCTGCGGTCTAAAATCCGCAGGTGCGATTACACCAGAAGGGGAAAATTTCAGATTTTTCCTTAAGTCTAAATTTTGATCCGTTAACCATCCGGAATCCACCCGAGGCCCCTGGGACCCCAACAAAATATATCAGAAAATTCTAAAATATCATACGAACTTAGTCGAGACCTCAAATCACATCAAACAACGCTAAAATTATAATTCACACCTCGATTCGAACTTTTGAGTTTCAAACTTTTAAATTTACAAATCTTATGCCGAAACATGTTAAATGAATCCGGAATGACTTCAAATTTGGCACACAAGTTATAAATCACATAACGTAGCTATTCCAATTTCCAAAATCGGATTCCGGCCCCGATATCAAAAAGTCAAATCTGTGGTCAAACTTTAAAAATCTTTAGCCTTTAAATTTCTAATTTCCGTTAAATGGCCATAACTTGAGCTAGGGACCTCTAAATTAAATTTCGGGCATATGCCCAAGTCCAAAATCGCGAGACGGACCTGCCAGAACTGTCACACTTATCCGGGTCCGTTTGCTAAAAATGTTGACCAAAGTTAACTTAATTGAGTTTTAAGGCTATATTTTACATTTTAATCAATTTTTCACATAAAGATTTTCCGGAAAATTATACGAAATATGCACGCAAGTCGAGGAATGATAAATTGTGCTTTTCAAGGTCTTAGAACACATACTTAATTATTAAATTTAAAGATGACCTTTTTGGTAATCACACATATGGTTCAAGAAGAATAAATATATAAATGGATCATGGGCTAAGTTAAAGTTGTTGGAAAGTTATACATATAAGGTGTACAACGTAAGGCTCAAAACAATGATTGAAAATGGTTATGGTACGGATTTGGAGATTGAGAAGTACAAGAATTCTAAGACTACATGATAATGTGTCATAAATCCCTACAGAATCTGTATGGACGAGGTCAACAATACCATGAAGAATGGGAAAATATGCAAGTATATATTTATCATATGAAACGTGTTGATGTAAATATGTAGTATTATCTATGACCAAAAGAGTTCACATTGTGATGAAGACATAAGGTAATAATACCCTACATGCATGCCATCTTTATCATAAGTATTAGCCTACTCGATGGGATACCATCAAAATAAAGTTTCATGAAAGGACTTAAGAGCAAGAAATATAATTTCAGAGATATATACTACGGAATTTCATCTATATATGCGGCTTGAGAACATGATGGTGGCATAAAGATAGGATGTGTAATTCTTACATATAGCATTGTGAAGATGGTATGTGTTGTGAAAAGTTGTATAATGATATGTGGATTTAGCCTAAGGGAGTCACACTCTTTCAGCATATTTAAGCATGAGATGAGAGGCGCAAGGTAGTCGCACTTGCTAAAACAGTATTAGAGCATGGGTTGAATTGTAAAATATTAGAAGAGATTTCAACGTTAGAGTGAACATGAAAGAGTGAAGTGCTAACTATAAAGATGTCGTAAGGGCGTAAAATAATAGCCCTTATCAATATATATTGCAGCTAGTAGCGGCATGATACTTGGATATGAAAATGAACAAAGAAAGTTCCTACGAGTATAACCAATATATCATATTGTCAGAATAATGGGCATATCGTTATAATGATGAAACAAAAGACAATGTACGATGAAAGATTGAAGCGGTAAAATAGATATTTCTAATTGCAGGATAAATAGCCCGTAAAGGCAGGTGAGCATGTAAATTGTCCGAGAAAAGTTATCCAAAATTTCAGTTAACTCTTTGAGTGGTAGGTAAGAGTTTCAAATTTCATTTGCTCCTAAGTGACGGAGCGTCTGAGTAAGCAGATGTCACCTTTAAAGTGATGGTTTATTTTTTTAAAAAAGGGAAAGGTTATAGTTACTAAAAAAAACAAGACGAATGAGGTATTATCAGTAACCTTTATGATCATAAGGGTACAATTTTCATGAAGTGCTTGTACGACAATTGCAAACTCATTATGAGCAATAGTTAAGATGTTCTTCATCAGGGATGTTGAAAGTAATGTCTGATAGTAAAATATTTAATAGGCAACTCGAATGTATTCCTACAACTTGGGGACATGTGCGATTTGAATTAAATTCAAGTATTGCGGAGAACGAGGGAGTACTTTGAATTATACGTGGAATTGTATGGAATAAGGGAGTCCTTTTAATATGTGCACACATTGCACAGAATAAAATATAAAGGGGTAATGCAATGCTTATTCTTAAATGAGAGAAACTTCTATACAAAAATAAAGTATGTCAGTAAAAAGCACGGGTTCAAAGAAGAGCACTAATATTAAAAGAGTATAAGTACCATCATGGTAACGATGACTCTTGACTGTTGAAAGTTTACGGGCTACGGTAGCATGTCTATGGTTCGCATGAAAATAAATGCAATCCCAAATTTTTGGTAGAAAATTATCACAAGATACTCAATGGTGTCAAGGAACTGGTAAAAGTTAAGAAATAATACTAGAACTCGGATGTCCGCGAGTTGGTAGAAAACTAGTGTCATGAACTCAAATGAAGTGAGTTGAATTACTTTTAGAGCAAACTTGTTGGTAACAATTGTAATGACCCAACCGGTCATTTTAACTTTTAGAACCCCGCTCCCTAAAATAAAACTTTCCGTAGGTGCTTGTAATGATTTATGACTTGCGGGGATGGTTGGTTCGGGATTTGGAAGTGTTTGGGGTGAAACCGGAACACTTGGTTCCTTAAGTTGGCCTTAAAGTGTTAAGTTTGACTTCGGTCAACATTTTGAGAAAACAACTCCGGAATAGAATTTTGATGATTGCAACAGCTCCTTATGGTGATTTTGGACTTAGGAGCATGTTCGGAATTTTATTTGGAAGTCCGTAGTTAAATTAGGCTTGAAATGGCTAAAAACAAGAATTTAAGTTTGGAAGTTTGACCGATAAGTTGACTTTTTGATACCGGAGTCGGAATCCAGTTCCGAAAATTTTCATAGCTCCATTATGTAATTTATGACTTGTGTGTAAAATTTGAGGTCAATCGGAGTTGATTTGATAGGTTCCGACATCGAATGTAGAAGTTGAAAACTAGTTTCATTAAGCTTGAATTGGGGTATGATTCATGGTTTTAGTATTGTTTGATGTGATTTAGAGGTTCGACTAAGTTCGTATGATGTTTTAGGACTTGTTGGTATATTTGGTTGAGGTCCCGAGGGCCTCGGTTGAGTTTCGGATGGTTAACGGATCAAAAGTTGGACTTAAAAAGATGCTGCAATTTTCCCTTCTGCTGTATATTCTGGGCTGTGATCGAGCCCCAGATCGAACCTAGATATCGAGCCCACGAATGAGGCCTGAGTCGAAGCCAGTGATGAGGCTCAGTATCGAAGCCACGATCGAAGGTCCAGCTCGAGGGCCATGATCGAAGGCAAGGCTCGAGGGCCATGATCGATGGCAAGGCTCGAGGGCCATGATCGAAGGCAAGGCTCGAGGGCCTCGGGTGAGTTTTGGATGGTTAACGGATCAAAAGTTGGACTTAAAAAGCTACTGCAATTTTCCCTTCTGCTGTATATTCTGGGCTGTGATCGAACCCCAGATCGAACCCAGATATCGAGCCCACGATCGAGGCCTGAGTCGAAGCCAGGGACAAGGCTCAGTATCGAAGCCACGATCGAAGGTCCAGCTCGAGGGCCATGATCGAAGGCAAGGCTCGAGGGCCAGGATCAAGACCCAAGATCGAACTTGATCGTGGCCATGACCATGTCCCAGGCTCGAGGCCTGATCGAGGCCATGACGAGCTCCCAAGATCGAGCTCCCATGATCAAGCTCCCAAGATCAAGCTCCCATGATCGAGCTCCCAAGATAGAGCTCCCAAGATCGAGCTCCTAGATCGAGCTCCCAAGATCGAGCTCCCTGAGATCGGGCTCCCGAGATCGAGCTACCCTGATCGAGCTCCATGGTCGAACTGGACAGAGCTGTAAGTTATAAAAACAGAGGACATTCGTCCCATTTGCCATTTTTGACGAACTTGAGCTTGAGCAGAGGCGACTTTTGACAGATTTTCAAGGGAAAAAACATTGGGGTAGGTGATTCTAACTCGGATTTGGTCTACATATACAAGTATATCATTGTTTTCACCATAAATTAGTGTTTTGAGATTTAAATTTGGGAAATTTTTAGAAATCTCATAGAAACGAATTTTTGAGATTTCGGTATCGATTCGGAGTCGGATTTGAGTGAAACTGGTATGGTTGGACTCGTAATTGAATGGGTTGTCGGATTTCATAACTTTTGCCAGATTCCGAGACGTGGGCCCCATGGACGAATTTTTAATTAATTTCGGGATTTTTATTAAAAATGTAGTATTTTCTTATAGAATTGATTCCTATAATTTTTAGTGATTGTATCGAATTATTTTGGCTAGATTCGAGCCAGACAGAGTTGGATAATCGTGGAAAAGGCCTTATAGTGGATTAAATTGGAGCAAGATGAGGTAAGTCTCTTGTCTAATTTTGTGAAGGGAAAATTACACCATAGGGATTAAATTGAATAATTGTTGCTAATTGCGGGGGCTACGTACGCACGAGGTGACGAGAGTCCGTGCGTAGCTACTATTAATGCTAAAGTCCGGGTAGTTTAAGACTCAAAGCATGAATTACTTGTGTGAATTGTATTCTTTATTAATTAAAATAATTGATGTATATATTGTGAATTGTTATGAAAAGTAGAAAAATATGAAATTTTCATATGCTTAATTTTTGTTTAAATCAATTAATTGTTAAAAGAAATTGTTCTCCTCCCAAATTCATCTTATAATAAATATACTCTCGAGGGCCAGGATCAAGACCCAAGATCGAACTTGATCGAGGCCATGACCATGTCCCAGGCTCGAGGCCTGATCGAGGCCATGACAAGCTCCCAAGATCGAGCTCCAATGATCGAGCTCCCAAAATCGAGCTCCCCAGATCGAGCTCCCAAGATCGAGCTCCTAGATCGAGCTCCCAAGATCAAGCTTCCTGAGATCGGGCTCCCGAGATCGAGCTCCTTGGTCGAACTGGACAGAGCTGTAAGTTATAAAAACAGATGACATTCGTCCCATTTGCCATTTTTGACTAACTTGAGCTTGAGCAGAGGCGACTTTTGACAGATCTTCAAGGGAAAAATATTGGGGTAAGTGATTCTAACTCGGATTTGGTCTATATATACAAGTATTTCATTTTTTTTGCCATAAATTAGTGTTTTGAGATTTAAATTTGGGAAATTTTTAGAAATCTCATAGAAACGAAATTTTGAGATTTCGGTATCGATTCGGAGTCGGATTTGAATGAAAACTGGTATGGTTGGACTAATTGAATGGGTTGTTGGATTTCGAAACTTTTGCCGGATTCCGAGACGTGAGCCCCACAGACAAATTTTTAATTAATTTCGGGATTTTTATTAAAAATGTAGTATTTTCTTATAGAATTGATTCCTATAATTTAATGATTGTATCGAATTATTTTGGCTAGATTCGAGCCACACAGAGTTGGATAATCGTGGAAAAGGCCTTATAGTGGATTAAATTGGAGCAAGACGAGGTAAGTCTCTTGTCTACTCTTGTGAGGGGTAAATTACCCCATAGGGATTAAATTGAATAATTGTTGCTAATTGCAGGGGCTACGTACGCACGAGGTGACGAGAGTCCATGCGTACCTACTATTAATGCTAAAGTTTAGGTAGTTTAAGACTCAATGCATGAATTACTTGTGTGAATTGTATTCTTTATTAATTAAAATAATTGATGTATATATTGTGAATTATTATGAAAAGTAGAAAAATATGAAATTTTCATATGCTTAATTTTTGTTTAAATCAATTAATTGTTAAAAGAAATTGTTCTCTTCCCGAATTTACCTTATAATAAATATACTCTCCTTCCGAAGGCACATAAGAAAAAATGTCCTCCTTTCTTGTGGAGCGGGCCGAACGCCTCGGAAGGATAGATGCATCTATGGATCGTGCCGCACGTGTACATAATATTCTGGATCGGGCCGAACGACCTCGGCAGAAATCATGCTTAATAATAATAATAATTACACGATACTTTGACGGTTTATTGCAGCTTGTAAAGCTATTTAATAAATTGGAAATTCATTGAAATTGAATTGCAGCTTGTAAAGCTACTTGATATATTGGAATTTTATTGAAATTAAAGTTATTTAATATATTGGAAATTCATTGAAATTGAATTGCAGCTTGTAAAGCTATTTGATATATATATAGCTTGTAAAGCTATATATATACGGAGAATTGTTGCATTTTGAAGGAATTTAATTATTTTTGCTGGTTAAATAAATTATTGTTATATTCTGGGAATCATGCTGATTTAAATATTCTAGTCTTATTTCAATTATTATTATTGACCCATAGTGAGTGTCAAAGTTGGCCATCTCGTCTCTACCACTTCGAGATTAGGCTTGATACTTACTGGGTACACGTTGTTTACGTACTCATACTACACTTGCTGCACTTTTTGTGCAGGATCTGAGACAGGTACTAGTGGAGGACCTATCATCACATATCCACGTCATCCCGAGGCATAGTGGTGAGCTGCCTTTCTGAGCCGTTCTGCAGCTACCAGTATCTCTTCTTATATTTACATTCTGTCTATTTCATTTCAGACAGTATTCGGAGTTTTGTATAATCTATTAGATGCTCATGCACTTGTGACACCGGGTCTTGGCACACACATTGGTAGAAGTTGGTATTTTATTATTTTCTTAGAATAAAAGTTTAACCAATGTACGTTTGATTTATTAGTTGGCTTGCCTAGCTGTAGTGTTGGGCGCCATCGTGATCTATAGGTGAAATTGGGTCGTGACAACATGGTTTCAGACCTAATAGAGTCTCACAAGTTATGAGCAGACCTAATAGAGTCTTGCAGATCGGTACGGAGACGTCTGTACTTATCTTCGAGAGGCTATATGGTGTTAGGAAACTACCTTTCTTCATATTCCATCGTGCAATTGATGTAGTACTAAGTATCCTTCTCTTATTCTCTCACATATGGTGAGAACACGCTCTAATGAGATTCCAGACCAGGGAAGAGCTACTCCCTCAGTTGCTAGAGGTCGAGGCAGAGGCCGAGGGAGGGCTCCAGGTCGTGGTAGAGGGCGAGGACATCCCAGGACTGTTCCAGTTATGCCGCCAATTGGTCCAGCAGAGAATCCCATTATTGAGGAGCAAGGTGACGTGCCTGTGGCAGAGCCAGCTCCGATGGATTTCACATCTGCACCAGGATTTCAGGACGTCATGGGTCGTATGCTACGGCTCATGGACAATATGACTCAGGCCGGTTTATTTCCGGCAGACTCAGCCACATCTCAGGCGGGCGGGGGAGCACAGACACCAACCGCACAGGCTCATGGACAGGCAGCTGTTGTATATCAGACCCAGGGTGCACTACCCGTGGGTGGACCCCAGCCAGTGGCAGTCGCTATACCTGAGCCCAGGCCAGCTGTAGCCTCCGATCCTCAGAAATTATTGGATCGATGGACTAGACTACATCCTCCTGTCTTTGGGGGTGAGCGACATGAGGATCCACAGGACTTCATTGATTGTTGCAGGGACAGACTGCACAACATGAGGATATTAGAGTCTCATGGAATAGACTTTGCTACTTTTCAGCTAGAGGGCAGATCCCGTAGATGGTGGCAGTCTTATGTTATTGGCAGACCAGCAGATTCTCCTCCCATAACTTGGGACAGGTTCACTCGTATCTTCCTGGACAGGTATATTCCACCCTCCCAGAGGGAAGAGTTGAGGTTTCAGTTTAAGTAGCTCTAGCAGGGTCAGATGTCAGTGACCGATTATGAGGCAAGGTTTTCTGAGTTATCTCACCATGCACTTATGATACTCCCTACTGAGGCGGAGAGAGTGCGGAGGTTTGTTGTGGGTTTACATACTGGCATTCAGGCCACTATGGCTCGAGAGGTTGAGATGGGTACTTCTTATTAGCTAGTCGTGGAGATAGCTCGGAGGATTGAGGGTGTACATCAGCGTAGCCGATAGTAGGTTACTAGAGATAAGCGGTTTAGGTATTCTGGAGAGTTCAGAGGTTCTCCGTCTGAGGGCAGAGGTCAGTTCGTGAGAGGGTAGTCCAGCAAGCCCCCATATCCAGCACCCCCGCCTCCTCGGGGTGCTCCAGTATGACCTTATTTCAGTGCTATACCAAAGAGTTCTTTGACCTTGAGGAAGTTTGATGCAGTTTGGGTGATTGTTGACAGGTTGACCAAGTCAGCACATTTTATTCCTGTTGTGACTACGTATACTTCAGAGAGGTTGGCCCAGATTTATATTTAGGAGATAGTTCGGTTGCACGGTGTGCCAATTTCCATAATATCAGATAGAGGCCCTCAGTTTACTTCACATTTCTGGAGAGCAGTACAGAGTGAGTTGGGGACCCGTGTAGAGCTCAGCACAGCCTTCCATCTGCAGACCGATGGGCAGTCAGAGCGGACAATTCAGATTTTGGAGGATATGCTCAGGGCATGTGTGATCGACTTTGGAGGTCAGTGGGATCGTTTCCTGCCTTTGGCCGAGTTTGCTTATAATAACAGTTACCAATCCAACATCGAGATGGCTCAATTTGAGGCTTTATATGGTCGGCGATGTCGTTCACCTATCGGATGGTTTGAGCCAGGTGAGGCTAAGTTATATGGTACTGATTTGGTTAGGGATGCCTTGGAAAAGGTAAAGTTGATTCAGTAGTGACTTCGTACAGCACAGTCCAGACAAAAGAGTTACGCGGATCAGAAAGCGCGTGATATATCATTTATGGTAGGTGAAAAAGTTCTCTTGAAGGTTTCGCCGATGAAGGGAATTGTGAGATTCGGGAAGAAGGGCAAGTTGAGCCCAAGGTTTATAGGCCCATTTGAGGTGTTGAAACGAGTTGGGGAGGTTGCTTATGAGCTTGCATTGCTCCCAGCCGATCGGGAGTTCATCCAGTTTTCTACGTATCTATGCTCTGGAAGTATCATGCTGACCTATCACATGTGTTAGACTTTAGCACAGTTCAGCTAGATAATAGCTTGGGTTATGAAGAGGAGCCAATTGCCATTGTTGATAAACAGGTTCGCCAGTTGAGGTCCAAGAGGATTTCTGCAATAAAAGTCCAGTGGAGGGGCCAACCAGTCGAGGAAGCGACTTGGGAGGCCGAGGAAGACATGCAGAGCAGATATCTACACTTATTTAGCACTCCAGGTACAATTCTAAACCCGTTCGAGGACGAACGTTTGTTTAAGAGGTGAAGAATGTAATGACCCAATCGGTCATTTTAACTTTTAGAACCTCGTTCCCTAAAATAAAACTTACCGTAGGTGCTTGTAATGATTTATGACTTGCGGGGATGGTTGGTTCGGGATTTGGAAGTGTTTGGGGTAAAACCGGAACACTTGGTTCCTTAAGTTGGCCTTAAAGTGCTAAGTTTGACATCGGTCAACATTTTGAGAAAACGACCCCGGAATAGAATTTTGATCGTTCCAATAGCTCCGTTTGGTGATTTTGGACTTAAGAGCATGTTCGAAATTTTATTTGGAAGTCCGTAATTAAATTAGGCTTGAAATGGCTAAAAACAAGAATTTAAGTTTGGAAGTTTGACCGATGAGTTGACTTTTTGATGCCGGAGTCGGAATCCAGTTCCGAAAGTTTTCATAGCTCTGTTATGTAATTTATGACTTGTGTGTAAAACTTGAGGTCAATCGGAGTTGATTTGATAGGTTCCGACATTGAATGTAGAAGTTGAAAACTCTTAGTTTCATTAAGCTTGATTTGGGGTATGATTCATGGTTTTAGCGTTGTTTGATGTGATTTAGAGGTTCGACTAAGTTCGTATGATATTTTAGGACTTGTTGGTATATTTGGTTGAGGTCCCGAGGGCCTCAGGTGAGTTTCGGATGGTTAACGGATCAAAAGTTGGACTTAAAAAGCTACTGCAATTTTCCCTTCTGCTGTATATTCTGGGCTGTGATCGAGCCCCAGATCGAACCCAGATATCGAGCCCACGATCGAGGCCAGAGTCGAAGCCAGGGATGAGGCTCAGTATCGAAGCCACGATCGAAGGTCCAGCTCGAGGGCCATGATCGAAGGCAAGGCTCGAGGGCCATCATCGAAGGCAAGGCTCGAGGTCCAGGATCAAGACCCAAGATCGAACTTGATCGAGGCCATGACCATGTCCCAGGCTCGAGGCCTGATCAAGGCTATGATGAGCTCCCAAGATCGAGCTCCCATGATCGAGCTCCCATGATCTAGCTCCCAAAATCGAGCTCCCCAGATCGAGCTCCCAAGATCGAGCTCCTAGATCGAGCTCCCAAGATCGAGCTCCCTGAGATCGGGCTCCCGAGATCGAGCTACCTTGATCGAGCTCCTTGGTCGAACTGGACAGAGCTGTAAGTTATAAAAACAGAGGACATTCGTCTCATTTGCCATTTTTGACGAACGTGAGCTTGAGCAGAGGCGACTTTTGACAGATTTTCAGGGAAAAAATATTGGGGTAAGTGATTCTAACTCGGATTTGGTCTACATATACAAGTATATCATTGTTTTCACCAAAAATTAGTGTTTTGAGATTTAAATTTGGGAAATTTTTAGAAATCTCATAGAAATTTTTTTTTGAGATTTCGGTATCGATTCGGAGTCGGATTTGAGTGAAACTGGTATGGTTGGACTCGTAATTGAATGGGTTGTCGGATTTTGGAACTTTTGCCGGATTCCGAGACGTAGGCCCCACGGACGAATTTTTAATTAATTTCGGGATTTTTATTAAAAATGTACTATTTTCTTATAGAATTGATTCATATAATGTTTAGTGATTGTATCGAATTATTTTTGCTAGATTCGAGCCACACAGAGTTGGATAATCGTGGAAAAGGCCTTATAGTGGATTAAATTGGAGCAAGACGAGGTAAGTCTCTTGTCTACTCTTGTGAGGGGAAAATTACCCCATAGGGATTAAATTGAATAATTGTTGCTAATTGCAGGGGCTACGTACGCACGAGGTGACGAGAGTCCGTGCGTAGCTACTATTAATGCTAAAGTTCGGGTAGTTTAAGACTCAAAGCATGAATTACTTGTGTGAATTGTATTCTTTATTAATTAAAATAATTGATGTATATATTGTGAATTGTTATGAAAAGTAGAAAAATATGAAATTTTCACATGCTTAATTTTTGTTTAAATCAATTAATTATTAAAAGAAATTGTTCTCCTCCCGAATTTACCTTATAATAAATATACTCTCCTTACGGAGGCACATAAGAAAATGTCCTCCTTTCTTGTGGATCGGGACGAACGCCTCGGCAGGATAGATGCATCTATGGATCGTGCCGCACGTCCCTCGGCAGTGTACATAATATTCTGGATCGGGCCGAACGACCTCGACAGAAATCGTGCTTAATAATAATAATAATTACACGATACTTTGACGGTTTATTGCAGCTTGTAAAGCTATTTAATAAATTGGAAATTCATTGAAATTGAATTGCAGCTTGTAAAGCTACTTGATATATTGGAATTTTATTGAAATTTAAGGATTTATATATATATATATATATATATATATATATATATATATATATATACGGAGAATTGTTGCATTTTGAAGGAATTTAATTATTTATGCTGGTTAAATAAATTATTGTTATATTCTGGGAATCATGTTGATTTAAATATTCTAGTCTTATTTTAATTATTATTATTAACCCATAGTGAGTGTAAAAGTTGGCCATCTCGTCTCTACCACTTCGAGATTAGGCTTGATACTTACTGGGTACACGTTGTTTGCGTACTCATACTACACTTGCTGCACTTTTTGTGTAGGAACTGAGACAGGTACTAGTGGAGGACCTATCATCACATAACCACGTCATCCCGAGGCATAGTGGTGAGCTGCCTTTCTGAGCCGTTCTGCAGCTACCAGTATTTCTTCTTATATTTACATTCTGTCTATTTTATTTCAGACAATATTCAAAGTTTTGTATAATCTATTAGATTCTCATGCACTTGTGACGCCGGGTCGTGGCACACACATTGGTAGAAGTTGGTATTTTATTATTTTCTTAGAATAAAAGTTTAACCAATGTACGTTTGATTTATTAGTTGGCTTTTCTAGCTGTAGTGTTGGGTGCCATCGCGACTTATAGGTGAAATTGGGTCGTGACAACAATAGTTATCAAATTATGGATCTAACATGAACTCTAAAGGTATGAGCGAAAGTGGGGGTATGAAATTATCATATGATGGATAAATCTAAGACAAATATCTTATTAATCTTTGGAAGGAATAAAAGAACATTCCAAAATAGTTTTGATGATTAGCGAATATTAAAAGTTTTAAGTGGGAAGACTATCTTATTAATCTTTGGAAGGAATAAAAGAACATTCCAAAATAGTTTTGATGATTAGCGAATATTAAAAGTTTTAAGTGGGAAGACTTTTCCTGGAAACAGGATTCATAAAGGACAACAGACTAATTTGAATGTATTCATTATAAGGAAAGTTTGAGACTACGAGTCGTAATGAACAAGTTTTGTAGATACCAAGTGGGCAATATAACTTCGATCTCATAAACTATGAGATATTGCCTTGAGCAAGCTAAGAAAGTAAGGGGGCATGAAAATAAGTTATTGTTTAGTAAGGGAGCTAACAAAGAGATTTTTGATTTATTTGAAGATACTTTTCAGGTACAACTTGATGTATGCATGACTAAAAACAATGCAGGCATGTATAATAGTGATATAGGTGCTATGTATAGTAACAATTATTGATATTGAATGGTATTCATATATGTTACAAGTTAAAAGTTTTAAAGATTTACATTTTATGCACTTATGGTATATGTACGGCCGAGTGAGGTCAAGATGGTACATTATATTGTGTATTGTTGGTTGTTGAGCGATATTGTTATTGGTTCCCTTGTGAGGGCTTATTTTGAACAGGTTAAAGTTTTTGGATAGTCCTAATTATAGGGGAAACTCTGTCGAAATTATTAAAAGTTTGTAAACATAGCCAAATTTTAAGGGCCATAAGTAAATTGAGATTTTGGAAAGAAAGTATAAGGCCCATGTAGTCATAAGTGCCTATGCATAATGGCTTGAGGTAAAAGGATGGTAACTCTATCCTTAGAATTGACTTGTAAAACATTCGAGGACGAATGTTCTTAAGTGGGGGAGAATGTAGCACCCTGAAAAAATTTTGAAGTACTTAAGCGCTATTAAGAAAGTTGATGTGCGCTAATTATATTATTTTGCATGCAGATGAGGACTATTAATATGATGGATATTAATTACATATGATAATAAGTGTTCGAGACATATTATAAGTGATGTGGGGCCTAAGGATAGCCCTAAGTCCAAGTCAAGTTGGAAATTACATGATAGACTAAAGTTCCAAATGAGCACGCATAAGACCAAACTTTGGACGAACATATCTACATATATATAAGGAGTTATGTGATGGAAAACCTATCAAATAAAATATCTTCGCGTCTAGTTTCTAACGCTTCAAACCGTTTGTCATTTGGTCATTCCTACAAGAAGTTATGACCAAATTACCAAAGGCTGGAAGAGGAGTCTGTGGATGCGAAGCATCCGAGGCCGCGTCCGAAAGAAAGGCTGGCAGTGAAGTACTGCCATAGCATCCAGGTCCGCATCCGAGCTTCAAAGAGTAGCGAAGTGGGATGCTAAGCATCCAGTGCTGCATCTGAAACCCAGAAACCTGGGCTTATAAATACAAAATCGGGGGAAGAGAGTATTTTGTGTATTGGTGGTTAGGGTTCTTGATGGTGAAGAGACGATTTTGAGATCAAATCAAGTCCAACCAACTAAGGTAAGTTGTTAATGATGTTTTGGATTGATTCCTACTCAATATACATGAGTTCTAACATCATTCTTACATCCAAATACTAGATTTTATCACCAAATCCTCGAGAACACAAAAATCACCAAAGTTGTGATTTTTCAAGATTGATCTACTAGAGGTAATTCCAATACTTCAAACTCGTTTATTATGAGTAGTTAGAAGTATTTGAAGCATTTGTTACAAGTTTTAATGGTTGAAAGATTGAATTATAAAACTCTAGTTCATGGCATGAATAGTACTTTTGAGAAAATAAGAGAGAAGATAAATGGTAATCTTGGCGATGAAATTTATGAAAAATATGAACCTATGGAATTATTTGTTAGCAAAGGATGGAAGTGATCAACTAAGTAATCACTCGAATTGTATATTTTGCAAGTGTTGATTATGGAAGACGATGAATAGTAACTTGGTGGCAATGGACAATTGATTTGTATCATTAATTACATAAGAAAGAAGTTGAATGGTCTAGCATGTAAAACTATTTGGCGATTTGAGTTGTTGGAGGCTTGTAGCCAACTTATATGCCATATATGGATATTGATCAATATTTTAGGTCATATCCTAATGTAATCAGGATATCTAATTGTAGATAGAGACTTGTTGGTGATGTTGAGCATTTTAATCAACATTGGAATGATGGAGGAGGATTGAAAGCTTGTGAATGTTAATAAAGCAAAAGCGAGGTAAGTTGATTAAAACTTATTCTTCTTGAGGGACTTTCTCTAAAAGCATGTTTCGAGTTAATACTTAAGTTGTTTCAAATGTGCTTTCGTGCTTGTGAGGACAAACAAGTACGGATGTCTCCATGTATTAAATATTATGTTGCATATGTAGTGTCATACTGTTTTATAAAAATTTATTTTAAATCTTGTTGGAAAAATAACACTCAAGGTAAATGTTATAAGTTTTTATCAAAACTTACGTATTTATAAGAGTATACATATTTGAGTCCTAAAGATAAGTTTTCGTGCAAAGTATTTCTTTTGGAAATTGACGAACAGAATGGCACTTGTGGTATCTTTTAAAGATTGATGTTAAATTGCTAAAAGCTTTAGCATGTAAAAGTGTGATGACCCAAAATGTCATCTTTAAATTGAATAATTAATTTTGTGTTCTAAGACCTCGAAAGCACTATTTATCATTCCTTGACTTGCGTACGCAGTCCGTAAAATTTTTCCGAAAAGTTTTCAGGTGAAAAATGGGTTAAAATGTGAATTAGAGCTTTAAAACTTAACTAAGTTGACTTTGGTCAACATTTTGAGCAAACGGACTCGGATCAGTATTTTGACAATTCCGGTAGGTCCATATCGTGATTTGGGACTTGGGTATATGCCCAGAATCAAATTCCGAGGTCCCTAGCACGAGATATGAAATTTTAATAAAACAATTTAAAAGTTTAAGTTCAAATAGTGACCGGAAGTCAAATTTTGTGCAAACGACTCCGGAATAGAATTTTGATGATTCCAACAGCTCCGTATAGTGATTTTGGACTGAGGAGTGTGATCGGAATTTTATTTGGAAGTCCGTAGTAGAATTAGGCTTGAAATGCCAAAAGTTAAATTTTTGGGAAGTTTGACCGGGGGGTTGACTTTTTGATATCGGGGTCGGAATCCAGTTTTGAAAATTTTCACAGTTCCGTTATGTCATTTATGACTTGGGTGCAAAATTTGAGGTCAATCGGACTTAATTTGATAGGTTCTAGTGTTGTTTGTGGAAATTAGAAATTTCAAAGTTCATTAGGCTTGAATTGGGGTGTAATTCATGGTTTTAACGTTGTTTGAGGTGATTTGAGTATTCGACTAAGTTCGTATGATGTTTTAGGACTTGTTGGTATATTTGGTTGAGGTCCCGAGGGCCTCGGGTGAGTTTCGGATGGTTAACGGATCAAAAATTGAACTAGGACAGCTGCTGCAATTTCCTTCTGTTAGAAATTTGCTTCTCCCCAGAAATCGAGCCCAGATCGAGCTCAGGGTCGAGGGCCATGATCAAAGCCCAGATCGAGCTCAGGGTCGAGGGCCACGATCGAAGCCTAGATCGAGCTCAGAGTCGAGGGCCACGATCGAAGCCCAGATCGAGCTCAGGGTCGAGGGCCACGATCAAAGCCATGATCGAGGGCCATGATCGAAGCCATGATCGAGCCCAAGGTTGAGGGCCACGATCGAAGCCCCGGTCGAAGTCATAATCGAGGGCCAGGATCGAAAACTAGGATTGAGGGCCAGGACCGAGGACCAGGATCGAGGATCTCGATCGAAGGCCAAGATCGAGGCAGAACCGAGGATGTCTGGACAGAATTATAAAAATAGGGGCTTCGTCCCATTCGCCATTTTTAAGAACTTGGAGCTTCAGCAGAGGTGATTTTTGATATATCTTCAAATAAAATATTGGGGTAAATGTTCTTAACTCAATCTTGGTTAGATTACCCAAATCAATCACTGTTTTTAACATTTAATTGGTGATTTAAGTTGGATTTGAAAACCCTCTTGGATAGATTTGTGGATTTGAGGGTCGAATCGTTATTGGAATTTAGTCATTTTGGTATGGTTAGACTCGTGGTTGAATGGGCGTTCATATTTCGTAACTTTTGCTGGATTTCGAGATGTGGGACCCACGGGCAAATTTTGAGTTAATTTCGGATTTTATTGAAAAAGAGGTAATATTTTCTTATGAAATTGATTTCTATAATTTTTGTTGACTGTATCGAATTAATTATGACTAGATACGAGTCGATCGGAGTCGGAAAATCGAGAAAAAAGCATAATGCTTGATTAAATTGGAGCAAGTCGAGGTAAGTGACTTGTCTAACCTTGTGTGGGAAAACTTTTTCCTAGGATTGATATTAATGTGATTTTTGAATTGTGTTAAAATTCGTGTACACGAGGTGACGAGTGTGTACACGGGCTAAATTTGAAGAATTATATTTTTAAATTGTATAGATCATTTTTGTGCATTTATTAAAATATTCTATCTTATTATATGCTTCACCAGTGATTAAATGTTTATATTTTTAAATTTGTTTGATCTTCTCCTGCTAATTGTTTTATCTGTTTAGTTGGAACTTGGTTTCTTTTATTCTGTGCATTATTTGAAGGTTGATTTTCTCTAAATTAAACATTATTAATTTGAAGTATTCGGCATTTTTAAACTTGATATTGAAGCAACGTGTTAAAGATTTTAAAATATTATTTTCCTGAATTATTTACTCCTCAATATTTTTGTAAGATTTCCATACTGATTGTGATGGAGCAGTGAACTCTTTATCGTGGAAAAATATTGTTGTTGAATTATTTTGGTAAGTTAAATTATTTGAGCATTTGAGGTGCAAATTGTGATATATTGTGATATTGATACGCATGCGGTCATATAAGGTCTGGGTGTTAAAACGCATGCGGTGAGATAAGGGTGGCTTGATACGCGTGGCTAGTAGGGGTAACTACTAGAAGTCATGCGATGTGATAAGAGTGGCTAAAACGCGGGATTCTATTTCGGGAAAAATGTTTTCTTTAAATAAATTGTGAAGGCTCCCGCGGTGGTATAAGGAAATGAGATATTGTGAATTTATTTATAATTTGGGACTACGAGGCGGTACCTCGGTAGTGCCCTTGTTGATATTGATTTATGGTCATAGTTGCTTTCGATTAATTGTTGTGATTTTCATAAAGTTGAAGAAAATTCTGTTTTGATTCCACGTGCAATTATTTGGTGTCATTAAATGTGACATACTATTTGATTCATTTCCAATGTCATTTTATTTTACTACATTGATAAACATTTTACCATGCCATTATTATATTCCAGTAGGGCCTCACCTGACCTCGTCACTACTCTACTGAGGTTAGGCTTGGCACTTACTGGGTACCGCTGTGGTGTACTCATACTACGCTTCTGCACATCTTTTTGTGCAGATCCAGGTACATTTACCAGCCTAGACTTCAGTGAGTTACCTGCGCACGGAGACTTCGAGGTATATCTGCCAGCATCCGCAGACTCCGGAGTCCCCTTCTATTATTTTATGTTGCTTCCTTATATTTTATTTAGACCTTGACTTATAGAGACCTTGAGAATAAATTCTTAAAAGCTTGTGACTTATTTCTACCGGATTTTGGGATTTGTAATCATTTGAATTGTAGATTATTTATTTTCAGATATTTATAATTATTTCGCATTGATAGGCTTACCTAGTCTTAGAGACTAGGTGCCATCACGACACCCTACGGAGGGAAATTTGGGGTCGTGACAAGTTGGTATTAGAGCATTAGGTTTATAGGTGTTATGAGTCACAAGTAGGTTTAGTAGAGTCTTGTAGATCGGTACAGAGACGTCTGTACTTATCTTCGAGAGGCTATGGAACTGTTAGGAAATATTCACTTCTTTGATTCCTTATCGTGCATATTTGTTGACTTCAAAATTTTAAACAATTGTCTTTCTATTCTCTTCCAGATGGAGAGGACACGCACAACTGGATCTGATGATCAGACACCCGCGCCTCCTGTTGGAGCCGCAAGAGGTCGGGGTCCGGGCAGAGGCCGAGGCAGAGGCAGAGGAAGACCACGTGGTGCAGCCAGAGCACCTGCACGAAATGCTACCCCAGAGCCACCAGTAGCTCCAGTTGGAGAGCAGGCACCTGAGACACCTGTTACTACTCCTGCACTTCAGGAGACTCTTGCCCAGTTTTTGAGCATGTTTGGCACTTTAGCTCAGGCAAGATTAATTCCACTTGCTCCTGCCACATCTCAGGCTGGGGGAAGAGCGCAAACTCCCACCGCCCGTACTCTAGAGCCACGTGCCCAAGTTGACCATGCCCCAAAGGTTATACCAGTGCAACCAGCTGTACCAGTTTAGCCTGATATTAGGACAGCAGTTTCAGAGGGGGAGCAGCTCAGGCTCGAGAGGTATAAGAAGTACCACCCTCCCACTTTCAGCGGTTTAGCTTCAGAGGATGCTCAAGGTTTTCTTGAGGAATGTCACTGTATCCTTCGTACTATGGGTATTGTGGATTCCAGTGGGATTTCTTTCACTGCATTCTAGTTTAGAGGAGCAGCCTACCAGTGGTGACGGGCATATGAGTTGGATAGTCCCGCTGAGGCATCTTTACTCACTTGGACTCAATTTTCGGATATGTTCTTAAGGGAGTATATTCCTCAGAGTCTTAGGGATGCATGGCGCGCAGAGTTTGAGCAGTTGCGCCAGGGTTCTATGATTGTGTCAGAGTATGCGGTCTGATTCAGTGATTTGGCTAGGCATGCACCAGCCTTATTTGCTACTGTTCGAGAGTGGGTTCGTAGATTTATTGAGGGTCTTCACCCTAGTATCAGATACAGTATGGCCCGAGAGCTAGAGATAAACATCACATACCAACAAGTAGTGTCAATTGCTAGAAGATTAGAAGGTATGCGGACTCGAGAGAGGGAAGCCAAGAGACCCCGAGGTTCTAGAACCTATAATAATTCTTGCGCCCCAGTCGTAGCCCGTCATGGTAGAGGTTATGTGAGTCATCCTATTCATTTAGCACTTCCAGCTTCCAATGGTATTCCGACTACTCCCAGACCTCAAGTTCCATATTATGCACCACCAGTGTCTTCTGTACCTCCTGTACGGGGTGCTTTCAGCGGACAGTCTAGTCGATCAGGCCCGAGCCAGTCCCAACAGCCACATCCTCCGAGGGCTTGTTTTGAATGTGGTGAATCGTCATATTATGAGAGATTGCCCCATATTTAGGAGGGGTGCACCTCCACAAATTTCTCAGGACCCACCTATTCCTCAGGGTCCTCAGGCTTCTCAGGCCATGATTACTGCACCAGTTGCCACTCCACCTGCACAGCCAGCTAGATGTGGAGGTCGGACAGGTAGAGGTCGCCCTAGAGGGGAGGCCAGGCCAGATATTATGCCCTTCCTGCTAAGACAGATGTCGTTGCATCCGATTCTGTTATTATAGGTATTATTCCGGTCTGTCATAGCGATGCATCAGTTTTATTTGATCCAGGCTCCACTTATTCTTATGTGTCATCTTATTTTGCCCTGTATTTGGGCATATCACGTGATTACTTGAGTTCTTCTGTTTATGTATCTACACCCGTGGGTAAATCCATTATTGTGGACCATGTGTATCAGTCGTGTTTAATTGTTATCAGTGGTTTTGAGACCAGAGCTGATTTATTATTGCTCAGTATGGTAGATTTTGATATTATTTTGGGCATGGACTGGTTGTCGCCCTATCATGATATTTTTGATTGTTATGTCAAGACGGTGACATTGGCTATGCCGGGTCTACCGCAGCTATAGTGGAGCAGGTACCTCGGATCATGTTCCTAGCAGGGTTGTTTCATTTCTTAAAGCTCAACGAATGGTTGAGAAGGGTTGTGTTACGTATCTGGCCTATGTGAGAGATGTTAGTATTGATACTCCTACTGTAGAGTCAGTTCCTGTAGTAAGGGATTTTCCTGATGTATTTCCAGCAGATCTTTCGGGTATGCCACCCGATAGGGATATTGATTTTGGTATTGATTATTTCCAGGTACTCAGCCCATTTCTATTCCACCATATCGTATGGCCCAAACAGAGTTGAAAGAATTAAAAGAATAGTTACAGGAATTGCTTGATAAGGGTTTCATTCGGCCTAGTGTATTGTCGTGGGGTGCTCCTGTCTTATTTGTAAAGAAGAAGGATGGTTCTATGCGGATGTGTATTTATTATCGCTAGTTCAACAAGGTTACAGTGAAGAACAAGTATCCATTGCCACGTATTGATGACTTATTTGATCAGCTTCAGGGTGCCAGGGTATTCTCTAAAATTGACTTGCGTTCAGGCTATCATCAGTTGAAGATTCGGGAGCCAGATATTTCGAAGACTGCTTTTAGGACTCGGTACGGTCATTACAAGTTCCTTGTGATGTCTTTTGGGCTGACCAACGCCCCAGCAATATTTATGCACTTAATGAATAGTGTATTTCAACCATATCTTGATTCCTTCATCATTGTGTTTATTGACGACATTCTGGTGTATTCCCAGAGTCGGGAAGATCATGAACAACACCTGAGGACTGTGCTTCAGATTTTGAGAGAAAGGAAGTTATATGCAAAATTTTCAAAGTGTGAATTCTGGCTTGATTCAGTGGGATTTTTAGGTCATATAGTTTTGTATGAGGGGATCAAGGTAGATCCAAAGAAGATTGAAGCAGTGCAAAGTTGGTCCAGACCATCCTCAGTTACGGAAATACGGAGTTTTCTTGGTTTGGCTGGGTATTATCGCCGATTTGTAAAGGGTTTCTCTTCTATTGCTGCATCTATGACCAAATTGACCCAGAAGGGTGCTCCATTCAGGTGGACCGAGGAATGTGAGGAGAGCTTCCAAAAGCTTAAGACAGCTTTGACTACAGCCCTAGTATTGGTATTACCTACAGGTACAGGATCTTATACTGTGTATTGTGATGCCTCGCGTATTGGTCTCGGCACAGTGTTGATGCAAGATGGTAGGGTGATTGCCTACGCGTCCAGACAGTTAAAGGTGCATGAGAAAAATTATCATGTACATGACTTGGAGCTAGCAGCTATTGTTCATGCCTTAAAAATTTGGCGGCATTATTTGTACGGTGTCCATTGTGAGATCTACACCAATCACCGGAGTCTACAACATCTGTATAAACAGAAGAATCTTAACTTGCGGCAGCGGAGGTGGTTGGAATTGCTTAAGGATTATGATATCACCATCCTCTATCATCCTAGGAAGGCCAATGTGGTGGTCGATGCCTTGAGTCATAAGGCGGAGAGTTTGGGCAGCTTAGCATATTTACCAGTAGCAGAGAGGCCTTTGGCCTTGGATGTTCAGGCCTTGGCCAACCAGTTTGTTAGATTGGATATTTTCGAGCCGAGTTGAGTTTTGGCTTACATGGTTTCTCAGTCTTCTCTTTATGATCGTATCAGGGAACGCCAATATGATGACACCCATCTGCTTGTCCTTAAGGATACAGTTCAGCACGGTGATGCCAAGGAAGTCACTATTGGAGATGACGATGTATTACGGATGCGGGGCAGGCTCTGTGTGCCTAATATGGATGGCTTGCGTGAGTTGATTCTCCAGGAGGCTCACAGTTCGCGGTACTCCATTCATCCGGGTGCTGCAAAGATGTATCAGGACTTGAGACAACACTATTGGTGGAGGCGGATGAAGAAAGACATAGTGGGGTATGTATCTCGGTGTCTAAATTGTCAACAGGTGAAATATGAGCATCAGCGACCGGGTGGATTACTTCAGAAGTTAGAGATTCCAGAATGGAAATGGGAGCGGATCACTATGGATTTCGTTGTTGGGCTCCCACGGACTCAGCGAAAGTTTGATGCAGTTTGGGTGATTATGGATAGGCTGACCAAATCAGCTCATTTCATTCCTGTGATTACTACTTACTCTTCAGAGCAGCTGGCTCAGGTATATATTCGCGAAATTGTCAGACTTCACGGTGTACCAGTATCTATCATCTCTGACTGGGGTACACGGTTTTGGAGGGCAGTACAACGTGAGTTGGGTACTCGGGTAGAGTTGAGTACAACATTTCACCCTCAGATGGACGGGCAGTCCAAACGCACTATTCAGATACTGGAGGATATGCTTCGTGCGTGTGTGATAGATTTTGGGGGTGCTTGGGATCAGTTCTTACCACTTGCGGAGTTTGCTTACAACAACAGTTACCAGTCAAGCATTCAGATGGCTCCATATGAGGCCTTGTATGGTAGGCGGTGCCGATCTCCAGTGGGTTGGTTCGAACCAGGCGAGACTAGACTTTTGGGTACAGACTTGGTTTAGGATGCCTTGGAAAAGGTTAAGTTGATTCAGGATCGACTTCGTACAGCCCAATCTAGACAGAAGAGTTATGTGGATCGGAAGGTTCGTGATGTTGCATTCATGGTTGGTGAGCGGGTATTGCTCCGGGTTTCGCCTATGAAGGGTATGATGAGGTTCGGGAAGAAGGGCAAGTTGAGCCCTAGGTATATTGGGCCTTTTGAGTTTCTTGAGAGAGTTGGAGAGGTGGCTTACAAACTTACACTACCACCTAGTCTTTCTGCGGTTCATCCGGTATTCCATGTTTCTATGCTTCGAAAATATCACGGCGATCCGTCTCATGTGTTAGACTCCAGCTCGGTTCAGTTGGATAGGGATCTATCTTATGTTGAGGAACCAGTGGCTATTTTAGATAGGCGAGTTTGAAAGCTGAGGTCAAAGAACATTGCTTCCGTCAAGGTTCAGTGGAGGGGTCATCCGATCGAGGAGGCGACTTGGGAGGCCGACCATGATATACGCAGCTGTTATCCACACTTATTCACCAGCTCAGGTACTTTTTCTAACTCCGTTCAAGGACGAACGTTTGTTTCAGAGGTGGAGCATGTGATGACCCAAAATGTCATCTTTAAATTGAATAATTAATGCTGTGTTCTAAGACCTCGAAAGCACTATTTATCTTTTCTTGACTTGCGTGTGCAGTCCGTAAAATTTTTCCGAAAAGTTTTCAGGTGAAAAATGGATTAAAATGTGAATTAGAGCTTTAAAACTCAACAGAGTTGACTTTGGTCAACATTTTGAGCAAACGGACTCGGATTAGTGTTTTGACAATTCCGGTAGGTCCGTATCGTGATTTGGGACTTGGGTATATGCCCGGAATCAAATTCCGAGGTCCCTAGCACGAGATATAAAATGTTAATGAAAAAATTTAAAAGTTCAAGTTCAAATAGTGACCGGAAGTCAAATTTTGTGCAAACGACTCAGGAATAGAATTTTGATGATTCCAACAGCTCCGTATGGTAATTTTGGACTTAGGAGTGTGATCGAAATTTTATTTGGAAGTCCGTAGTAGAATTAGGCTTGAAATGCCAAAAGTTAAATTTTTGGGAAGTTTGACCGGGGGGTTGACTTTTTGATATCAGGGTCGGAATCCAGTTTTGAAAATTTTCACAGCTTTGTTATGTCATTTATGACTTGGGTGCAAAATTTGAGGTCAATCGGACTTAATTTGATAGGTTCTAGTGTTGTTTGTGGAAATTAGAAATTTCAAAGTTCATTAGGCTTGAATTGGGGTGTAATTCATGGTTTTAACGTTGTTTGAGGTGATTTGAGTATTCGACTAAGTTCGTATGATGTTTTAGGACTTGTTGGTATATTTGGTTGAGGTCCCGTGGGCCTCGGGTAAGTTTCGGATGGTTAACGGATCAAAAATTAAACTAGGACAGCTGCTGCAATTTCCTTCTGTTGGAAATTTGCTTCTGCCAAGAAATCGAGCCCAGATGTGAGCCCAGATCGAGCTCAAGGTCAAGGGCCACGATCGAAGCCCAAATCGAGCTCAGGGTCGAGGGCCACGATCGAAGCCCAGATCGAGCTCAGGGTCGAGGGCCACGATCGATGCCCAGATCGAGCTCAGGGTCGAGGGCCACGATCGAAGCCATGATCGAGCCCAGAGTCGAGGGCCATGATCGAAGCCATGATCGAGCCCAAGGTTGAGGGCCACGATCGAAGCCCCGGTCGAAGTCATAATCGAGGGCCAGGATCGAAAACTAGGATTGAGGGCCAGGACCGAGGACCAGGATCGAGGATCTCGATCGAAGGCCAAGATCGAGGCAGAACCGAGGATGTCTGGACAGAATTATAAAAACAGGGGCTTCGTCCCATTCGCCATTTTTAACAACTTGGAGCTTGAGGAGAGGAGATTTTTGATATATCTTCAAGGAAAATATTGGGGTAAATGTTCTTAACTCAATCTTGGTTAGATAACCCCAATCCATCACTGTTTTTAACATTTAATTGGTGATTTAAGTTGAAAAATTTTGAAAACCCTCTTGGATAGATTTGTGGATTTGAGGGTCGAATTGTTATTGAAATTTAGTCATTTTGGTATGGTTAGACTCGTGGTTGAATGGGCGTTCATATTTCGTAATCGCCGGATTTCGAGATGTGGGACCCACGGGCAAATTTTGAGTTAATTTCGGATTTTATTGAAAAAGATGTAATATTTTCTTATGAAATTGATTTCTATAATTTTTGTTGACTGTATCGAATTAATTATGACTAGATACGAGTCGATCGGAGTCGGAAAATCGAGAAAAAAGCATAATGCTTGATTAAATTGGAGCAAGTCGAGGTAAGTGACTTGTCTAACCTTGTGTGGGAAAACTTTTTCCTAGGATTGATATTAATGTGATTTTTGAATTGTGTTAAAATTCGTGTACACGAGGTGACGAGTGTGTACACGGGCTAAATTTGAAGAATTATATTTTTAAATTGTATAGATCATTTTTGTGCATTTATTAAAATATTCTATCTTATTATATGCTTCATCAGTGATTAAATGTTTATATTTTTAAATTTGTTTGATCTTCTCCTGCTAATTGTTTTATCTGTTTAGTTGGAACTTGGTTTCTTTTATTCTGTGCATTATTTGAAGGTTGATTTTCTCTAAATTAAACATTATTAATTTGAAGTATTCGGCATTTTTAAACTTGATATTGAAGCAACGTGTTAAAGATTTTAAAATATTATTTTCCTGAATTATTTACTCCTCAATATTTTTGTAAGATTTCCATACTGATTGTGATGGAGCAGTGAACTCTTTATCGTGGAAAAATATTGTTGTTGAATTATTTTGGTAAGTTAAATTATTTGAGCATTTGAGGTGCAAATTGTGATATATTGTGATATTGATACGCATGCGGTCATATAAGGTTTGGGTGTTAAAACACATGCGGTGAGATAAGGGTGGCTTGATACGCATGGCTAGTAGGGGTAACTACTAGAAGTCATGCGGTGTGATAAGGGTGGCTAAAACGCGGGATCCTATTTCGGAAAAAATATTTTCTTTAAATAAATTGTGAAGGCTCCCGCAATAGTATAAGGAAATGAGATATTGTGAATTTATTTATAATTTGGGACTACGAGGCGGTACCTCGGTAGTGCCCTTGTTGATATTGATTTATGGTCATAGTTGCTTTCGATTAATTGTTGTGATTTTCATAAAGTTGAAGAAAATTCTGTTTTGATTCCATGTGCAATTATTTGGTGTCATTAAATGTGACATACTATTTGATTCATTTTCAATGTCATTTTATTTTACTACATTGATAAATATTTTACCATGCCATTATTATATTCCAGTAGGGCCTCACCTGACCTCGTCACTACTCTACTGAGGTTAGGCTTGGCACTTACTGGGTACCGCTGTGGTGTACTCATACTACGCTTCTGCACATCTTTTTGTGCAGATCCAGGTACATTTTACCAGCCTAGACTTCAGTGAGTTACCTGCGCACGAAGACTTCGAGGTATATCTGCCAGCATCCGCAGACTCCGGAGTCCCCTTCTATTATTTTATGTTGCTTCCTTATATTTTATTTAGACCTTGACTTATAGAGACCTTGAGAATAAATTCTTAAAAGCTTGTGACTTATTTCTACCGGATTTTGGGATTTGTAATCATTTGAATTGTAGATTATTTATTTTCAGATATTTATAATTATTTCGCATTGATAGGCTTACCTAGTCTTAGAGACTAGGTGCCATCACGACACCCTACGGAGGGAAATTTGGGGTCGTGACAAGTTGGTATTAGAGCATTAGGTTTATAGGTGTTATGAGTCACAAGTAAGTTTAGTAGAGTCTTGTAGATCGGTACAGAGACGTCTGTACTTATCTTCGAGAGGCTATGGAACTGTTAGGAAATATTCACTTCTTTGATTCCTTATCGTGCATATTTGTTGACTTCAAAATTTTAAACAATTGTCTTTCTATTCTCTTCCAGATGGAGAGGACACGCACAACTGGATCTGATGATCAGACCCCCGCGCCTCCTGTTGGAGCCGCAAGAGGCCGGGGTCCGGGCAGAGGCTGAGGCAGAGGCAGAGGAAGACCACGTGGTGCAGCCAGAGCACCTGCACGAAATGCTACCCCAGAGCCACCAGTAGCTCCAGTTGGAGAGCAGGCACCTGAGACACCTGTTACTACTCCTGCACTTCAGGAGACTCTTGCCCAGTTTTTGAGCATGTTTGGCACTTTAGCTCAGGCAAGATTAATTCCACTTGCTCCTGCCACATCTCAGGCTGGGGGAAGAGCGCAAACTCCCACCGCCCGTACTCTAGAGCCACGTGCCCAAGTTGACCATGCCCCAAAGGTTATACCAGTGCAACCAGCTGTACCAGTTTAGCCTGATATTAGGACAGCAGTTTCAGAGGGGGAGCAGCTCAGGCTCGAGCGGTATAAGAAGTACCACCCTCCCACTTTCAGCGGTTTAGCTTCAGAGGATGCTCAAGGTTTTCTTGAGGAATGTCACTGTATCCTTCGTACTATGGGTATTGTGGATTCCAGTGGGATTTCTTTCACTGCATTCTTAGTTTAGAGGAGCAGCCTACCAGTGGTGACGGGCATATGAGTTGGATAGTCCCGCTGAGGCATCTTTACTCACTTGGACTCAATTTTCGGATATGTTCTTAAAAGAGTATATTCCTCAGAGTCTTAGGGATGCATGGCGCGCAGAGTTTGAGCAATTGCGCCAGGGTTCTATGATTGTGTCAGAGTATGCGGTCTGATTCAGTGATTTGGCTAGGCATGCACCAGCCTTATTTGCTACTGTTCGAGAGTGGGTTCGTAGATTTATTGAGGGTCTTCACCCTAGTATCAGATACAGTATGGCCCGAGAGCTAGAGATAAACATCACATACCAACAAGTAGTGTCAATTGCTAGAAGAATAGAAGGTATGCGGACTCGAGAGAGGGAAGCCAAGAGACCCCGAGGTTCTAGAACCTATAATAATTCTTGCGCCCCAGTCGTAGCCCGTCATGGTAGAGGTTATGTGAGTCATCCTATTCATTTAGCACTTCCAGCTTCCAATGGTATTCCGACTACTCCCAGACCTCAAGTTCCATATTATGCACCACCAGTGTCTTCTGTACCTCCTGTACGGGGTGCTTTCAGCGGACAGTCTAGTCGATCAGGCCCGAGCCAGTCCCAACAGCCACATCCTCCGAGGGCTTGTTTTGAATGTGGTGAATCGTCATATTATGAGAGATTGCCCCAGATTTAGGAGGGGTGCACCTCCACAAATTTCTCAGGACCCACCTATTCCTCAGGGTCCTCAGGCTTCTCAGGCCATGATTACTGCACCAGTTGCCACTCCACCTGCACAGCCAGCTAGATGTGGAGGTCGGACAGGTAGAGGTCGCCCTAGAGGGGAGGCCAGGCCAGATATTATGCCCTTCCTGCTAAGACAGATGTCGTTGCATCCGATTCTGTTATTATAGGTATTATTCCGGTCTGTCATAGCGATGCATCAGTTTTATTTGATCCAGGCTCCACTTATTCTTATGTGTCATCTTATTTTGCCCTGTATTTGGGCATATCACGTGATTACTTGAGTTCTTCTGTTTATGTATCTACACCCGTGGGTAAATCCATTATTGTGGACCGTGTGTATCAGTCGTGTTTAATTGTTATCAGTGGTTTTGAGACTAGAGCTAATTTATTATTGCTCAGTATGGTAGATTTTGATATTATTTTGGGCATGGACTGGTTGTCGCCCTATCATGATATTTTTGATTGTTATGTCAAGACGGTGACATTGGCTATGCCGGGTCTACCGCAGCTATAGTGGAGCAGGTACCTCGGATCATGTTCCTAGCAGGGTTGTTTCATTACTTAAAGCTCAACGAATGGTTGAGAAGGGTTGTGTTACGTATCTGGCCTATGTGAGAGATGTTAGTATTGATACTCCTACTGTAGAGTCAGTTCCTGTAGTAAGGGATTTTCCTGATGTATTTCCAGCAGATCTTTCGGGTATGCCACCCGATAGGGATATTGATTTTGGTATTGATTATTTCCAGGTACTCAGCCCATTTCTATTCCACCATATCGTATGGCCCAAACAGAGTTGAAAGAATTAAAAGAACAGTTACAGGAATTGCTTGATAAGGGTTTCATTCGGCCTTGTGTATTGTCGTAGGGTGCTCCTGTCTTATTTGTAAAGAAGATGGATGGTTCTATGCGGATGTGTATTTATTATCGCTAGTTCAACAAGGTTACAGTGAAGAACAAGTATCCATTGCCACGTATTGATGACTTATTTGATCAGCTTCAGGGTGCCAGGGTATTCTCTAAAATTGACTTGCGTTCAGGCTATCATCAGTTGAAGATTCGGGAGCCAGATATTTCAAAGACTGCTTTTAGGACTCGGTACGGTCATTACAAGTTCCTTGTGATGTCTTTTGGGCTGACCAACGCCCCAGCAATATTTATGCACTTAATGAATAGTGTATTTCAACCATATCTTGATTCCTTCATCATTGTGTTTATTGACGACATTCTGGTGTATTCCCAGAGTCGGGAAGATCATGAACAACACCTGAGGACTGTGCTTCAGATTTTGAGAGAAAGGAAGTTATATGCAAAATTTTCAAAGTGTGAATTCTGGCTTGATTCAGTGGGATTTTTGGGTCATATAGTTTTGTATGAGGGGATCAAGGTAGATCCAAAGAAGATTGAAGCAGTGCAAAGTTGGTCCAGACCGTCCTCAGTTACGGAAATACGGAGTTTTCTTGGTTTGGCTGGGTATTATCGCCGATTTGTAAAGGGTTTCTCTTCTATTGCTGCATCTATGACCAAATTGACCCAGAAGGGTGCTCCATTCAGGTGGACCGAGGAATGTGAGGAGAGCTTCCAAAAGCTTAAGACAGCTTTGATTACAGCCCTAGTATTGGTATTACCTACAGGTACAGGATCTTATACTGTGTATTGTGACGCCTCGCGTATTGGTCTCGGCACAGTGTTGATGCAAGATGGTAGGGTGATTGCCTACGCGTCCAGACAGTTAAAGGTGCATGAGAAAAATTATCCTGTACATGACTTAGAGCTAGCAGCTATTGTTCATGCCTTAAAAATTTGGCGGCATTATTTGTACGGTGTCCATTGTGAGATCTACACCAATCACCGGAGTCTACAACATCTGTATAAACAGAAGAATCTTAACTTGCGGCAGCGGAGGTGGTTGGAATTGCTTAAGGATTATGATATCACCATCCTCTATCATCCTAGGAAGGCCAATGTGGTGGTCGATGCCTTGAGTCATAAGGCGGAGAGTTTGGGCAGCTTAGCATATTTACCAGTAGCAGAGAGGCCTTTGGCCTTGGATGTTCAGGCCTTGGCCAACCAGTTTGTTAGATTGGATATTTTCGAGCCGAGTTGAGTTTTGGCTTACATGGTTTCTCAGTCTTCTCTTTATGATCGTATCAGGGAACGCCAATATGATGACACACATCTGCTTGTCCTTAAGGATACAGTTCAGCACGGTGATGCCAAGGAAGTCACTATTGGAGATAACGATGTATTACGGATGCGGGGCAGGCTCTGTGTGCCTAATATGGATGGCTTGCGTGAATTGATTCTCTAGGAGGCTCATAGTTCGCGGTACTCCATTCATCTGGGTGCTGCAAAGATGTATCAGGACTTGAGACAACACTATTGGTGGAGGCGGATGAAGAAAGACATAGTGGGGTATGTATCTCGGTGTCTAAATTGTCAACAGGTGAACTATGAGCATCAGCGACCGGGTGGATTACTTCAAAAGTTAGAGATTTCAGAATGGAAATGGGAGCGGATCACTATGGATTTCGTTGTTGGGCTCCCACGGACTCAGCGAAAGTTTGATGCAGTTTGGGTGATTATGGATAGGCTGACCAAATCAGCTCATTTCATTCCTGTGATTACTACTTACTCTTTAGAGCAGCTGGCTCAGGTATATATTCGCGAAATTGTCAGACTTCACGGTGTACTAGTATCTATCATCTTTGACTGGGGTACACGGTTTTGGAGGGCAGTACAACGTGAGTTGAGTACTTGGGTAGAGTTGAGTACAACATTTCACCCTCAGATGGACGGGCAGTCCAAACGCACTATTCAGATACTGGAGGATATGCTTCGTGCGTGTGTGATAGATTTTGGGGGTGCTTGGGATCAGTTCTTACCACTTGCGGAGTTTGCTTACAACAACAGTTACCAGTCAAGCATTCAGATGGCTCCATATGAGGCCTTGTATGGTAGGCGGTGCCGATCTCCAGTGGGTTGGTTCGAACCAGGCGAGACTAGACTTTTGGGTACAGACTTGGTTTAGGATGCCTTGGAAAAGGTTAAGTTGATTCAGGATCGACTTCGTACAGCCCAATCTAGACAGAAGAGTTATGTGGATCGGAAGGTTCGTGATGTTGCATTCATGGTTGGTGAGCGGGTACTGCTCCGGGTTTCGCCTATGAAGGGTATGATGAGGTTCGGGAAGAAGGGCAAGTTGAGCCCTAGGTATATTGGGCCTTTTGAGTTTCTTGAGAGAGTTGGAGAGGTGGCTTACAAACTTACACTACCACCTAGTCTTTCTACGGTTCATCCGGTATTCCATGTTTCTATGCTTCGAAAATATCACGGCGATCCGTCTCATGTGTTAGACTCCAGCTCGGTTCAGTTGGATAGGGATCTATCTTATGTTGAGGAACCAGTGGCTATTTTAGATAGGCGAGTTTGAAAGCTGAGGTCAAAGAACATTGCTTCCGTCAAGGTTCAGTGGAGGGGTCATCCGATCGAGGAGGCGACTTGGGAGGCCGACCATGATATACGCAGCTGTTATCCACACTTATTCACCAGCTCAGGTACTTTTTCTAACTCCGTTCAAGGACGAACGTTTGTTTCAGAGGTGGAGCATGTGATGACCCAAAATGTCATCTTTAAATTGAATAATTAATGCTGTGTTCTAAGACCTCGAAAGCACTATTTATCTTTTCTTGACTTGCGTGTGCAGTCCGTAAAATTTTTCCGAAAAGTTTTTAGGTGAAAAATGGATTAAAATGTGAATTAGAGCTTTAAAACTCAACAGAGTTGACTTTGGTCAACATTTTGAGCAAACAGACTCGGATTAGTGTTTTGACAATTCCGGTAGGTCCGTATCGTGATTTGGGACTTGGGTATATGCCCGGAATCAAATTTCGAGGTCCCTAGCACGAGATATAAAATGTTAATGAAAAAATTTAAAAGTTCAAGTTCAAATAGTGACCAGAAGTCAAATTTTGTGCAAACGACTCAGCAATAGAATTTTGATGATTCCAACAGCTCCGTATGGTAATTTTGGACTTAGGAGTGTGATCGGAATTTTATTTGGAAGTCCGTAGTAGAATTAGGCTTGAAATTCCAAAAGTTAAATTTTTGGGAAGTTTGGCCGGGGGTTGACTTTTTGATATCAGGGTCGGAATCCAGTTTTGAAAATTTTCACAGCTTTGTTATGTCATTTATGACTTGGGTGCAAAATTTGAGGTCAATCGGACTTAATTTGATAGGTTCTAGTGTTGTTTGTGGAAATTAGAAATTTCAAAGTTCATTAGGCTTGAATTGGGGTGCAATTCATGGTTTTAACGTTGTTTGAGGTGATTTGAGTATTCGACTAAGTTCGTATGATGTTTTACGACTTATTGGTATATTTGGTTGAGGTCCCGTGGGCCTCGGGTAAGTTTCGGATGGTTAACGGATCAAAAATTAAACTAGGACAGCTGCTGCAATTTCCTTCTATTGGAAATTTGCTTCTGCCAAGAAATCGAGCCCAGATGTGAGCCCAGATCGAGCTCAAGGTCAAGGGCCACGATCGAAGCCCAAATCGAGCTCAGGGTCGAGGGCCACGATCGAAGCCCAGATCGAGCTCAGGGTCGAGGGCCACGATCGATGCCCAGATCGAGCTCAGGGTCGAGGGCCAAGATCGAAGCCATGATCGAGCCCAGAGTCGAGGGCCATGATCGAAGCCATGATCGAGCCCAAGGTTGAGGGCCACGATCGAAGCCCCGGTCGAAGTCATAATCGAGGGCCAGGATCGAAAACTAGGATTGAGGGCCAGGACCGAGGACCAGGATCGAGGATCTCGATCGAAGGCCAAGATCGAGGCAGAACCGAGGATGTCTGGACAGAATTATAAAAACAGGGGCTTCGTCCCATTCGCCATTTTTAACAACTTGGAGCTTGAGGAGAGGAGATTTTTTATATATCTTCAAGGAAAAATATTGGGGTAAATGTTCTTAACTCAATCTTGGTTAGATTACCCCAATCCATCACTGTTTTTAACATTTAATTGGTGATTTAAGTTGAAAAATTTTGAAAACCCTCTTGGATAGATTTGTGGATTTGAGAGTCGAATTGTTATTGAAATTTTGTCATTTTGGTATGGTTAGACTCGTGGTTGAATGGGCGTTCATATTTCGTAATCGCCGGATTTCGAGATGTGGGACCCACGGGCAAATTTTGAGTTAATTTCGGATTTTATTGAAAAAGATGTAATATTTTCTTATGAAATTGATTTCTATAATTTTTGTTGACTGTATCGAATTAATTATGACTAGATACGAGTCGATCGGAGTCGGAAAATCGAGAAAAAAGCATAATGCTTGATTAAATTGGAGCAAGTCGAGGTAAGTGACTTGTCTAACCTTGTGTGGGAAAACTTTTTCCTAGGATTGATATTAATGTGATTTTTGAATTGTGTTAAAATTCGTGTACACGAGGTGACGAGTGTGTACACGGGCTAAATTTGAAAAATTATATTTTTAAATTGTATAGATCATTTTTGTGCATTTATTAAAATATTCTATCTTATTATATGCTTCATCAGTGATTAAATGTTTATATTTTTAAATTTGTTTGATCTTCTCCTGCTAATTGTTTTATCTGTTTAGTTGGAACTTGGTTTCTTTTATTCTGTGCATTATTTGAAGGTTGAATTTCTCTAAATTAAACATTATTAATTTGAAGTATTCGGCATTTTTAAACTTGATATTGAAGCAACGTGTTAAAGATTTTAAAATATTATTTTCCTGAATTATTTACTCCTCAATATTTTTGTAAGATTTCCATACTGATTGTGATGGAGCAGTGAACTCTTTATCGTGGAAAAATATTGTTGTTGAATTATTTTGGTAAGTTAAATTATTTGAGCATTTGAAGTGCAAATTGTGATATATTGTGATATTGATACGCATGCGGTCGTATAAGGTCTGGGTGTTAAAACACATGCGGTGAGATAAGGGTGGCTTGATACGCATGGCTAGTAGGGGTAACTACTAGAAGTCATGCGGTGTGATAAGGGTGGCTAAAACGCGGGATCCTATTTCGGAAAAAATATTTTCTTTAAATAAATTGTGAAGGCTCCCGCAGTAGTATAAGGAAATGAGATATTGTGAATTTATTTATAATTTGGGACTACGAGGCGGTACCTCGGTAGTGCCCTTGTTGATATTGATTTATGGCCATAGTTGCTTTCGATTAATTGTTATGATTTTCATAAAGTTGAAGAAAATTCTGTTTTGATTCCACGAGATATTATTTGGTGTCATTAAATGTGACATACTATTTGATTCACTTCCAATGTCATTTTATTTTACTACATTGATAAACATTTTATCATGCCATTATTATATTCCAGTAGGGCCTCACCTGACCTCGTCACTACTCTACCGAGGTTAGGCTTGACACTTACTGGGTACCGCTGTGGTGTACTCATACTACGCTTCTACACATCTTTTTGTGCAGATACAGGTACATTTTACCAGCCTAGACGTCAGTGAGTTACCTGCGCACAGAGACTTTGAGGTATATCTGCCAGCGTCCGCAGACTCCGGAGTCCCCTTCTATCATTTTATGTTGCTTCCTTATATTTTATTTAGACCTTGACTTATAGAGACCTTGAGAATAAATTCTTAGAAACTTGTGACTTATTTCTACCGGGTTTTTGGGAGTTGTAATCATTTGAATTGTAGATTATTTATTTTCAGATATTTATGATTATTCCGCATTGATAGGCTTACCTAGTCTTAGAGACTAGGTGCCATCACGACACCCTACGGAGGGAAATTTGGGGTCGTGACAAAAAGGTTATTATTTAAATTTTGTTCAAAGGATTTAGATT